>NC_041394.2:34531469-34588969 GCF_900747795.2 Erpetoichthys calabaricus
GCGATGTCCACGGGTTTATTTAATGTTAGCTAAGACCCGGCAGTTAAAAGTTTCTCGCTACAGCAATTTTAACTCTGTTACAAAGTGATGCAAACTCTCGTTTATACCTCGTGTCTTCTCATTAAACTTGTATCTCGCGAATATGGCATTGCAAACGGCAGCGGGAGCGTTTCTATAAAGTTAATTTAAGGTTAGGTTTATACCGTGCTTTTTTATACCTCGTGTCTTCTCATTGAACTTGTATCTTGCGAATATGGTATTACAAACGGCAGCGTTTCTATAAAGTTAATTTAGACTTACGGTTTACACCGTGCTTTTTTATACCTCGTGTCTTATGAAGATGCTTGTGTGCGTCACTCATTCGCTTCTTATTGTTTCGCTGCCTTGTCAATTGTGTAATGAGTGTTTTCTTCAGCGCTCTTTGGGGCTCCTCCTTCTTTTCTACGTACTGAGTTCACAGTCAGTTCACGTGATTACGTGGGAGGCGTGATGACGCGACACGCAACTCAGTCTCCTACGGCCATCTTGCTGCCTTCCATTACAGTATATGGACAAAAAAGAGGTTCCAGTTATGACCATTACGCGTATAATTTTGAAATGAAACCTGCCTAACTTTTGTAAGTAAGCCGTAAGGAATGAGCCTGCCAAATTTCAGCCTTCCACCTACACGGGAAGTTGGACAATTGGTGATGAGTGAGTCAGTCAGTCAGTGACTGAGTGAATCAGTCAGTGAGGGCTTTGCCTTTTATTATTATAGATCACTTTCATGATGAAATGCATTAAAGTAAAGTATGTATGTTACATTTACAGATAATTTGTTAACTTCCTTTAAATAATAAATACTGTTAATAATTAATCATGTGGTGGCGACACAGTGGCAGAGCGGTAGTTCCTGCCTCACAGGGAGTCACGTTCATGGTGTTCCCTGCCTAGAGTTTACATGTTTTCCTGGTGAGTTTTCAAGGTGTGCTCCGGTTTCCTTTAAGACATGAAGGTTTGGGGTTTGGTGACACTAAAATGACGCTAGTGTATGTGTGTGCTTTTGTTCAATCCCCTGTCCAGGGATTGTTTTGGTGTTATGCCCGATGTTTGCTGGAATGGGTGCATCCCTGTATTAATGGATCTAATCATTAAACATCCTTTTCAGAGATATTGTGGCAAGGTGTCCTCGGAATTTAATGGATGTTTCAGGCAATTCACAACACAGTGAAGCTGAACGTTTTCCATCTTTGATGATATCTCGTACTGCCACCTGGTGGAATC
Organism: Erpetoichthys calabaricus; assembly: GCF_900747795.2. Lineage (NCBI taxonomy): Eukaryota > Metazoa > Chordata > Cladistia > Polypteriformes > Polypteridae > Erpetoichthys > Erpetoichthys calabaricus. Next base: position 34,532,733 of record NC_041394.2, read on the forward strand.
TCCCAGATTTATTTAAAGTATGTGTGCAGGTATAAGCAGTACAACGCAGAAGTGTCTGTAGGAGCACATAGGAGCAAGTATAAACCCGGCCTGATGCTTATCTGAGACACGTCTATACAGTTGCCTTAGTGATGCTTGATACTAACACTAGCAATGTTTTTATAGCCCGAGTGATGCACAGGTAAAATGCTGAGGATGTGGTGAAGTCAGTTTAGTAGCTGTTCTCAGGAGTTTTATCATTAGATGTACTGCAGTGTTCTCCCTAGCGTCTTTTAGCTAAGCGCTCTGCCCAGCTAATTTAGTTGAGCACCCGGCTAACACTGCGAGATGACAGCCGCAGATCTACAGGCACAGGCAGATCTAATGATCTGCAGAGATGGCAAGGGATGAGCGGGCGGGTGGGAAAATAGTTTAGAAGCAGGATCGCAAGTGGCAAGGGGAGGGGTGCAGGGCGGGATATTTCCGATCACTCAATGCTGAACAAGTTAATAGCGGGGATGAGGCGGAGCGGAGTTCACAAGCAAAGAGTATGGGGAGGTGAGCTTTCGAGAGGGGGCTGTACATGGTAATAACGGGGGCGTAGCAGCTTAATACAGTAGCAAGGAGTATGAGGGGGTGAATGGGCGAGAGGAGGCTGTACATGCTAATAGGGGGGGGCGGAACGGCAGTTCATAAGCAAAGAGGGTATGGAGGTGGGCAGGCAAGAGGAAGACTGATTAAAAAAAAGACTAGTGGAATCAGCCTGTCAGATATCAGAAAAAAGGGCGTCAGAAAGTGACGTCTCTGATTAAAAAAAAGACTAGTGGAATCAGCCTGTCAGATATCAGAAAAAAGGGCGTCAGAAAGTGACGTCTCTATTCTCAGTGTCAGTGCAGTCTGTGTAGTGCTGCTAAGCGTACAGCTGCTCTCTTCTTGTTCAGTACGTAGCAAACCAATATATATACAGTTGTTTAAGCATTAGGTGTGTTCTGTTTGCCATTTTTATATTTGCTCATACTGAGGGTTTTGTTAATGTGACCCCATCTTCCGTTCATATATTTGCTCATATTTGGACCTGTGTCCATATTGCAAAAAGTGTGCAGAAACCCTTGCAGCACACACTGTGTCCTGAGCAAAAGTTTTGTCACTGAATTGCTGAGGGTTTTGTTAAAGTGACCCATCTGTTATTCCTTTTTTTGTTCATATCTTGCCCTGTCATAGTGCAAGTGTACATTGAATATTCAATAGGCTTCCACTTTCCCACTCAAAATTCTTGTTCATGGGTACTTCTAGTTTTTTCCAAATGTTTTACCAACATGAGTAAAAAAATGTGTTCAGAAAACAACACTGCTCAGATATTTCAGAAAAGAGACGCCACAAACTAATGAAGGTGCAGCGTCAACTCCTGATGTGGCAATTTCAGACAATGACATTGCAGAGGCTGGTCCATCAGGGGAAATCTCTTCAGCACACACTCTGCCAATTGATAAATCTAAGAACCATTTATCTGGCATCAACAAACAATGGTGTAAAGATTTTGACTGGCTAATGGTCAAAGAAAATGGTATGTGGTGCTCATTGTACATGAAATATTCAAACAAACACCCCCAAAGAATGGAGTTACCTTGGGTAAACGTGCCGTGCACAAGAATTCGAAAAGAAAACTTGCTGGACCATGAAAAAAAAGTAAGACGCACATTGAGTCTTCTGCTGACCTTTTAGGAAAGTGTGTACTAGAGGAAACTGGAATCGGGTCAAATTGAAAGATCTGTATCTGTGTTAAATAACTTAGATGCCTTTGTGTGACCTTTAAGATCCATGTATTGGTTGGCAAAAAATGAGTTACCACATACAACGTTGTTTGAAAAGCTGTTGGAACACTGTAAAGAAATGGGTTGTTCCTTTTTACAACATCTCAGTGTTCGTAAAAATGCACATTACACCTCTGAAAGAATAATGCAAGAGCTGCTGGATGTCTTTAGCATCAGAAATTAAGTCTAACATACTGAAAAATATACATGCTGAAAATTTTTTCAGTGTTCTTTGTGATGAAACCACAGACATCTCAGTTGTAAATAATTAATTGTTTTACATTAAATATGTTTTCCAGGTCACTAAAGAGGTCAAAATTAGTTTTGTTTCAACCCGCAATATGATTGATGGCAAAGCAGAGACTATAACCAACACACTGAGTGAGACTATGGACATTCTAGGCTTGAAAACTGCTAATCTGGTTGGACTAGGGTCAGATGGAGTGGCTGTTATGAGTGGGAAACAGAAACGTGTGGCAAAACTGCTTAAAGATCAAACACCTGGACTCTTGGTCAACTGCCACTGTGTAAACCACCTATTGGCCCTTGCAAGTGCCCAAGCAGCAGCTGCTGTACCTTATGTAGCAAAACTGACAACATCTTAAGGCAGCTGTTCTATTTCTCCCAAAATTCTTCAGTTAGGATGGCTGGTTTAACAGAAATCATAATATTCTGAACATTCCCCAGATTAAGCTGAAAATGACCAGTGACAACAGATGGCTGTCTCATGACACAGTCACTACGACAGTGTATGATGAGTGTCATAGCTGCGCTGGAAAGAGAGGCCACTGAACAAAATGACATCACAGCTGAAGTATTAAGCAGATGTATTAAAACGTACAATTTTGTTTCCTCTCTGATGATGGTTTCAGACGTATTACCTTTGCTGTCCAACTTATCTAAGGCTTGGCAAAGGCAAGATGTCAATCTTACTGAAATTGAGCCAATTTTGCTTGCCACAAAATTGTCCATTATGGAGTTGAAAGACACTCTTCGGAGATATTTTCAAAGCCTTCATCATTGTCTGGCAGAAGAATGGTCAGATCTCCGCATTGTTTATACACAGAGTGATGTAATGTCATTCAAAACTGCAATATATGATAAATACCTAGAGACAGTTGTCAAGCACCTAGATGCAAGATTCCCTGACATGCCAGTTATTCCCAGCTTTTCAAAAGTTTTCAATGCAGAAACTTACGATTCAAGTGAATCTGCTGAAATTCTTTTCGATCATTACTCCAAAAATGGTAAAATTTGAAAGTAGCAGGCAAGAATGGACAGTTGTGTCAAAAATGATCAGAAGTCAATCATACAAAGACTTCAGTCCAAAACAGATTTTACTAAAAATGGCAATGACATCAGAGCTCAAAGAGTCGTTTCCAAATTAAGCCAAACTAGCTCATGTTGGGCTAGTGATCCCAGTGAGCACAGCTGAATGTGAAAGGGGGTTTTCTGCCCTTAAAAGGATCAAGGCATGTTTGAGAAATCGCATGAATCAAAGCACTCTAAATAATCTCATGCTGATCTCCATGGAAGGCCCAGATCCTGGGGACTTTGATTATGGGAAAGCTGCAGACAACTGGGCTTCTTGGAAGAAAAGAAGAATAAATATTTAACTGAAGTCACCTTCTGCATGTGCAAGTTGGCTTTGAAGAATATTTTAAAATTTTTCTTCATTAGGTTTCCCATACATTTTTTTGTCCATTGTTTTCACTTTTCTTCCCGACAGCGACAATACTTGTGCCTCTTGGTTTATGTCATAACAATTGTTATTTAAAATTTTTGTTAGGGTTGCAGGATCCTGAAATGGATGCTTCTTAAATTTAATAAAAATATTGTGGAACAAGTGTCAAACCTCCATCCATCCATCCATCCATCCATCCATCCATCATCCAACCATCCATCCATCCATCCATCCATTCTCTTCCGCTTATCCGAGGTCGGGTCACGGGGGCAGCAGCTTGATCAGAGATGCCCAGACTTCCCTCTCCCCGGCCACTTCTTCTAGCTCTTCCGGGAGAATCCCGACGCGTTCCCAGGCCAGCCGGGAGACATAGTCCCTCCAGCATGTCCTGGGTCTTCCCCGGGGCCTCCTCCCGGTTGGACGTGCCCGGAACACTTCTCCAGGGAGGCGTCCAGGAGGCATCCTGATCAGATGCCCGAGCCACCTCATCTGACTCCTCTCGATGCGGAGGAGCAGCGGCTCTACTCTGTGTCAAACCTTAAAAAAGTAAGTCATATTGAGCATTGGAAAATAATTAATAATAATTAACTAATAAGAATAGTACAGATTTAATTTTCCCCACATCCAAATTTCCCCATCCCGCCCTTTTTCATGCCACCCGGCTGGAAAGCATTTCTGGGGAGAACATTGTACTGTGTATGCTGCCTTACAAGAGCATCATGTAACCATGCAAATTATTCTGGAATGTTCACAGAGATATAAAACTGTTCACCAATAAGTAGCATGTCTAGTTATTTAAATTCTTCTAAAATTTAAAGCATACCATTGTTTTGGTGCAATAGGTGATTTGATGGTATTATAGCTATTTACATCATGGGCACTAATACATGAAGCATACTTCAAAAAAACATTTGATATTTAAAAAAAACGACTTAAGTTAACATTTGATGACTAATGTCAGTTACCTGAATTTGCACTGTCTGCTTTAGGCAAATTACATGACATATCAAGACCCTACTGGATATCCGTCCCCCCAAACATTTTCAGTCTGTGGCTCATTGAATCCATGGAAGCAAAGGCCAGACAGTACTTATATAAAAATTTGGAATTAAAAGTGAAGCTTCAAGTGTATTACTGTATTGCAATACCAGAGAGGCATTTGAATTCTTTCTGATGATTATATGAAGTGAGAAAATGTAACACATGCATAAACGTAACGGCTCTGAAGAATTAGCTGTCCGGTGCTGTAACCAGAATCCTTTTTGTTATAATCCCGTTTATGGCTTGTCTATTTTCACAAGTTATGATTGAATCTGTCAGAGCTCTTAACTTTTTCTGTGGATAAAACAAGTGTACCTGCTGGGGTCTCTAGTTTAGTAAGCCTTTAATATATTTTACAAAGTGGTATGTTGGTGTATTTTAAAATGGGAAAATAATTTTCTGTTGTGGTCCCGCATCTGAATAGCTTTCTACACATCATTGCATTGTTTGGTCCTGCTGTAGACGTTTATAGATTGTGGTACTTTGTTGTTTCCAGTGCTACCTTTTCATTTATTTAAAATCTAACCATACAATATATACTTCGGCCTGATCAGCTGTGGTGTTGTCGTCTTCTTAGGTACAGTTAAGTTTGACGAACAGAAGTGTATAGTGTTTGTTTTTCTGCAGTTTTGACAAAAGATTATAGTAATTTAAGTAATAAACACTGCTCTTGACACACAAAGGAATGTGTTTTTCACATATGTAGCTCTTTTTTTTTTTTTTCCTCAATTTAACCACCTTGGCGTTAATGCCAAGCATCTCTCAGGCATGAAGTTCTATGTATTGTGATTAATCCCGAGTAGTACTGGAGTTAACCAATTGTTCCGAGATAGAGTATTAATCCTAAATAATGGGTGGGATAGTATTCTGCTGCCATCATCTTGTGGCTGAGGTAACATCATAATGAAAAAAAAATCTTGTATTTTTCTATGCCTTCTGTTAGTCCGTGGTAACTCTTGAATATTTATGAGTGGGGCAGAGTCTTCAACAAAATCATAAATGCGTGTAAATGAGAAGCTGCAAAGCCATTTTTAAAACAGCCTTAGACTGAACCATTAGTTGAATTATGCAATAGAAATTACAGTGCAAATTGGTCATCACACATTAACATGGATTGTGAAACTGATGTTTACGGCACTGTATGACCAAACCTCTGTGATATGCACTATGGTGCTAGTAGCTTTGTTGGGGGTAGAAAAGAGGCAAAATAATTGCAATCAAGTAGAAGGTTAAGAAAAATATTTGCCCTCCAAACATTGTTTACAATGCAGCAACTGTTGTTTGTGTTAGGTGAAATGTGGAATTAAGTAAACCTTGTGTTGTGGTAGCCTACAGTAACACAATGGGCATATTGCTCATGCAAGTATAACACTGACATGCAGTCTTCTTATGTGCAAACAACTGAAAAAATATAAGAAAAGTGTGCAAACACTAACTCTTCTAATTTCCTGATTGCTTTGTGTTGGTGACTGTTTCAAAACATATATGAAGGACATTTACTAAATCTGCATCAGTATAGCACTGGACACTAGACATAACTTTCCTACTGTAGTTTTGTTGATGTTTTGTTGTTTTCAAGTTTCTGTTACAAATATTTTTTCATGTTGAAAAAAATTCAACGTTTAAAGCTTGTTTTTCTGGAGTTAAATATGTGAAGGAGGCTATGATTTGATTGTCTTGATTGTGATATCTATGAGCACAATGCCAAGATCTGTGGACATTATAAAAATATTTAATGGTTATAATGAGTTTCACTTGTTTGCCTGTTTTATGAATAGTTTGCATGTTTATAATATATTTTTTAGCCATCATGGTGTGAGTTCACTTGTTAAAGTCCTGAAATTTTCTCTATGCCACCCCATTTATGCATCTCTGATTATAGTTCTTGTTTTTTTTTTTTTTTTTTGCCAAAAAGCATAATTGCGTAGCACCTTACGAAGGTAGTCTAGCACATCCATTACTTGATTGGGAACAAAGAGTATGTCCAAAGGTGAAAAACTTTAAACAATTTTAACTGGTCTGACAGTATCTGTCTGTTTTTATTTTATTTCTAATTGTATTTTTTTTTTTATCAGCCTGTTGCAGAGCCAATCCCCATATGTAGCTTTTGTCTTGGCACAAAAGAACATAACCGTGAGAAGAAACCAGAAGAACTCATCTCATGTGTGGATTGTGGCAATAGTGGTATGTACATAATCTAATCTTGCTTTTTAACATTTAAAATAAGTTTCCAGTTCAGATATTAATAATTTACATTGTGGTTAATCACTGCTTTGATTTTACTGTTATGTGCCATAAATTATACATTTAAAGGTGTAAAAATTATAGTTTAATTTCAGTTACTTCCAATTTTAAAACCAAATTTATCTCAAGTCAATTTTACCACTTTCTCCTTAAAAAATATTAATTGTTCATTTTGTTGACTGTCTTTGCAGGTCACCCTTCATGTCTAAAGTTTTCTTCGGAGTTGACAGCTCGGGTCAAAGCATTACGGTGGCAATGCATAGAATGCAAAACTTGTAGTTCCTGTCAGGATCAGGGTAAAAATGCCGTAAGTACTCCATATATCCAGAGCTGACTACAGAGAGAAATTGTAGATCTCTGTGACTGTAGACAAAACATTTCTCACAGTGTCCATTTGAGCGAGTGTTTTGTGATATGGTTTTTGTATAAATAAAAACAGCATTTGTTTGCTTAAAATTTTCATAATGGTTTTATCCTCAATTTACCTGAGTAGAGCAGATTACCAGTGATTGTACTTTTGTTAGTTTCTTTGTACTTAAAGTAAAGCCACAAACATAAACTCAATCCACACTGAAATTGGGGCTGCATAATTAATCATATATTAGAAAATTAAAGAAAAATTAATTGTGGATTCTATTTAGTACTTCAGATTTCTCATTTGAAAAACTTCTAGAAAAATTAAAGTATAGGTATTGCTGAACCTAGATCACCTGGGGCCTCATGCATAATTCAGTGTGTAGAATTCACATTAAAACATGGCGTATGGACAAAAGTGGAAATGTGTATATGCAGAAAAAAAATACAGATACACAAAACGATGCAACCAGTGTGAAAAGTAATGCACATGCCTGCGCCTGCACCCCCACCCCGACTCCTCCTAGAATTACACCTGTTTGAATATGCAAATCAATGTAAATAGCCCCTTAAGTTCAGCATTTTGTAAAAAGACAATGGCAAAAGCATGAAGAAAAAAGAAGAATTTCAGCAAATGCAAAGTGGCGGCAAGGAAAAATGTACTATTTGTTGGCTTAAGCAGTGGTATTAACAACAAAAACAAGTTGAGCGAATGATAGAGTGGTGGAGACATTCGAATGTTCAAGTTCAGAAACTCGTACAGTGCCCGAAAAAAAGGGGGAAACAGTGAAGAAAAAAAATGTAGAAAATGTCGACTTCCATCTTCAAATTTTCACTTTAATCTCATAGTTTATTTTGTCATTAAAGTAGAATGTCGTAAACATCTTCAAATCGATGTTGAGTTTATTAGTTTCTCAAATCCTATCATAGCTAAATTAGCATGCTAAATGCTTCGTATTCTATGTGTTCTATATGTGTGAATCATTATGTGATTCTTAAACGGGCTTTCTTTTATACCGACGGGCATGCAGCACTGATCTCCACACAGACTACATTACATTCATGATATTACAGCTCTCTGAACATTTTAGAATACTGTGATATAGTTTTCATGATGAAATGCATTAAAGCATGTATTAACACTAGAATTACCAAAGCCTGCGAAAAAACTCGTAATCCAGGCCCAAATAAATTCATTCGCACATCTTCATCAGCGTCTTTTGTGTTGTAAATGGGTCGATCAACACAAGCAGCAAGCAGCCTGTTATCCCATCCACCCACCAATGCAGAAAGGACAGAAAGTTCTCTCAGCTCAAGTTTACCTGTGTGTGAGTTGCAGGGAGTTGTATAGGGTAAATAATATATCGTTATTTGGAATACATGCATTTCATGTGTTTTCTGTGTCTACAACAATTTATGTAAAAACATTGTTAAAACAGAAACAGTTTTCATGTTTTAGTAATAATGGACAAAATTTAGACATGAAGTGTATAATGTGTGAAACCCAAATATCAAATAAACACTTTCATAAAAGAGACAAGTATAACAAAACAAGTGCACTTTTATTCAAGAATATAACTGCAGAAAAAGAACTCGCTTTAGGCTGGGTTTATACTTCACGCGGCACGACGTATGCTGCAGCAGACGCTCCTGCTACGCAAGCGTTTTACTGTTTATATTTGCACGAGTACTTTATGTAAATCTGGAGGAATCCACCAGGTGGCAGTGTGAGATATTATCACGGTGAGAACAGGTCTGGCTTCCCTGTGTTGTGAATTGCCTGGAACACCCATTAAATTCCAATGACACCTTGCCGCAGTATCTCTGAAAAGGATATTTACAGTAATCCCTCACCTATCGCGGGGGTTACGTTCCAGAGCCCCCCGCGATAGGTGAAAATCCGCGAAGTAGCGACCTATATTTATTTTATTATCTATACTAATAAAAGGCAAAGCCCTCACTGACTCACTCACTCACTCACTCACTCACTGACTGACTGACTCACTCATCACTAATTCTCCAACTTCCCGTGTAGGTGGAAGGCTGAAATTTGGCAGGCTCATTCCTTACAGCTTACTTACAAAAGTTAGGCAGGTTTCATTTCGAAATTCAAAGCGTAATGGTCATAACTGGAACATATTTTTTGTCCATACACTGTAATGGAGGAGGCGGAGTCACGTATCGCGTCATCACGCCTCCTACGTAATCACCTGAACTAAAAACAAGGAAGAGATTTACAGCACGAGTCGCACGCGGGAACGAAGGTAAATGACGTTAATTTTTGACTGTCTTTTAATACTGTGTAAGCATACATATTAACACATGTGCAATGAAACGTGTGCATTTACGGGGTGATTTCTCAGGCTTAAAAGCTCACCTTTTATCAAACGCGGGAACAAAGGTAACTGACGTTGTTCACTGTCTTTTAATACTGTGTAACCATACATATTAACACATGTCCAATTAAACGTGTGTATTTACGGGGTGATTTCTCAGGCTTAAAAGCTCGCCTTTTACTAAAAAGGTAAATGCAAAACTATTTTCAATCAGTTTATTGAAACGCTCCCATTAAGGATTGCAATAACATATTCGCGAGATAAAAGAACGAAGTAGGGGGAAATGGAGGAACAGCCGCAAACAGCGAAGAGCAAAAAATTAATTAAACAATTCAGAACGGACCGAGTTAAGCATACAAGCATGTTCATAAGGGAAACAAAGCACGGTGTAAAACGTAAGTTTAAATTAAGTTTATAGAAACGCTCCCGCTGCGGATTGCAATAACATATTCGCGAGATAAAAGTTTAATGAGAAGACACGAGGTATAAACGAACCACACGCCGTGGCGCAACGTTAGGGGCAACAGTTTCAACCATTCTATGATCTGCTTCTCGCAACTGAAAGACGGCACATGGCGGATGTTAGCCGACTTGCTGACCGCAACGTTAGGGGCTTCAACTATGGCGCTGACGCCACATCTCAGTGCCAACACTTTGCACACTGTACTTAAAAGACACGCCCTCCTCACTGGACAGTTAAAAACACCAATCAAACTAACGATGACATCAAGTATTACCCAATCAAAAGTAGGAAAGGAGGCATCTTCATAAAATGCGTGTGGGATGATTTGCATGAGACGCTGCTTTAAAAAAAAAATGATAAAAAAAATACGGGATAAATCCCGTCCAGTATTGATTCAAAACGGGACGCGCAATTTCATTCTCAAACGCGGCACGATTCCGTATTTTAAAGGACGGGTGGCAACCCTACAGTGCCAGGTAACCACCCATACAATCAGATTGTGATTCAGACTAGGAATGCAATGAATGTAATTACCCCGATCTACATACAAGGCGAAAGTCTTGCAACATTCAAAGATGATGGTTTGGGATAAGTACACCATACAACATAAAAGAGCTTATGAAGCCTTGAACCGAAAAAAGCAAGATCTCAGAGATCGTAAAAAAAAAAAAAATAGGAGGTAATGTCGTTTTACTCGCTGTAGATTTTACTCAAACATTACCAGTTCTTCCACGACGGAGACCAGCAGATGAACTCAACGCGTGTTTAAAATCCATGCTTCTCCCATGCTCGGTTATATGTCGCGTGTTCTCGGGTAGGTGCACCAAAAAATGTATACATTTAAGCATGTAATGGGCAAACAAAAAATGAGGTATACCCGAAGGCACTGCAGTAGTACTTAATGTAACTTTACTTCTTAAATGTTAATGTTTTACTGTTTAATAATTTATACGCTTCTTATATGTTGTTCAAATTCTTTTATCAAAATACCACTGACAGCGCAATGCACGAAAACATGGAGTGAATACACCATACGCATCCGCCCACGGCTGCCCTGCTGTGCGCAGATACGAGTTGATTCTACAATAAAATAAAATAAACATAAAAAGAGTAAAACAATCATCACCCATAAAGCGTGTGTGTGTGTATATATGTGTATATATATGTTGATATGTGGATGTGTATATGTATATATATATACAGTGGTGTGAAAAACTATTTGCCCCCTTCCTGATTTCTTATTCTTTTGCATGTTTGTCACACAAAATGTTTCTGATCATCAAACACATTTAACCATTAGTCAAATATAACACAAGTAAACACAAAATGCAGTTTGTAAATGGTGGTTTTTATTATTTAGGGAGAAAAGAAAATCCAAACCTACATGGCCCTGTGTGAAAAAGTAATTGCCCCCTGAACCTAATAACTGGTTGGGCCACCCTTAGCAGCAATAACTGCAATCAAGCGTTTGCGATAACTTGCAATGAGTCTTTTACAGCGCTCTGGAGGAATTTTGGCCCACTCATCTTTGCAAAATTGTTGTAATTCAGCTTTATTTGAGGGTTTTCTAGCATGAACCACCTTTTTAAGGTCATGCCATAGCATCTCAATTGGATTCAGGTCAGGACTTTGACTAGGCCACTCCAAAGTCTTCATTTTGTTTTTCTTCAGCCATTCAGAGGTGGATTTGCTGGTGTGTTTTGGGTCATTGTCCTGTTGCAGCACCCAAGGTCGCTTCAGCTTGAGTTGACGAACAGATGACCAGACATTCTCCTTCAGGATTTTTTGGTAGACAGTAGAATTCATGGTTCCGTCTATCACAGCAAGCCTTCCAGGTCCTGAAGCAGCAAAACAACCCCAGACCATCACACTACCACCACCATATTTTACTGTTGGTATGATGTTCTTTTTCTGAAATGCTGTGTTCCTTTTACGCCAGATGTAACGGGACATTTGCCTTCCAAAAAGTTCAACTTTTGTCTCATCAGTCCACAAGGTATTTTCCCAAAAGTCTTGGCAATCATTGAGATGTTTTCTTAGCAAAATTGAGACGAGCCCTAATGTTCTTTTTGCTTAACAGTGGTTTGCGTCTTGGAAATCTGCCATGCAGGCCGTTTTTGCCCAGTCTCTTTCTTATGGTGGAGTCGTGAACACTGACCTTAATTGAGGCAAGTGAGGCCTGCAGTTCTTTAGACGTTGTCCTGGGGTCTTTTGTGACCTCTCGGATGAGTCGTCTCTGCGCTCTTGGGGTAATTTTGGTCGGCCGGCCACTCCTGGGAAGGTTCACCACTGTTCCATGTTTTGCCATTTGTGGATAATGGCTCTCACTGTGGTTCGCTGGAGTCCCAAAGCTTTAGAAATGGCTTTATAACCTTTACCAGACTGATAGATCTCAATTACTTCTGTTCTCATTTGTTCCTGAATTTCTTTGGATCTTGGCATGATGTCTAGCTTTTGAGGTGCTTTTGGTCTACTTCTCTGTGTCAGGCAGCTCCTATTTAAGTGATTTCTTGATTGAAACAGGTGTGGCAGTAATCAGGCCTGGGGGTGGCTACGGAAATTGAACTCAGGTGTGATACACCACAGTTAGGTTATTTTTTAACAAGGGGGCAATTACTTTTTCACACAGGGCCATGTAGGTTTGGATTTTTTTTCTCCCTAAATAATAAAAACCATCATTTAAAAACTGCATTTTGTGTTTACTTGTGTTATATTTGACTAATGGTTAAATGTGTTTGATGATCAGAAACATTTTGTGTGACAAACATGCAAAAGAATAAGAAATCAGGAAGGGGGCAAATAGTTTTTCACACCACTGTATATATATATATATATATATATATATATATATATATATATATATATGTAGATATGTATATATATGTGTATATGTATATGTGTATATATGTTTATATGTGTGTGTGTGTATTTTATATATATAAAACACAGCAACACTCATAACAATGACAACACAATTACATTGACAATCATGTTACGTTATTTTTAAAATGTTTCCTTTTTTTTCATAACCTCTTTAACACACTACTTCTCCGCTGCGAAGCGCGGGTATTTTGCTAGTTTATACATATTTTAAGGCTTTATAAACCCTTCCCACACTCTTATAAACCTTTCTCACTCTCTTGTTAACCTTTCCCACACTCTTATAAACACTTCCTATGCTCTTAAACACTTTCTACATTCTTAAACACCTCAGACCAACACTGCACACTGCGATCAGACGTCAATGCGTCTGCACTCGCTTTGTGAAGGGGGGCAGCTGAACTCACGCTGAGCAGAAATGGACTTTGTGCTGCTTCTGCCAAAATGCCTGCTTGTCGCTCTGCGCGTTCGGAAGAAGAAGGAGGAGGAGTGTGTGTGGGTGGGTGTGGGTATGTGAGAGCTGAACGCACCTTCGCTCAAACCCCCCCTCCCCGGAAGCGCAGTACGCTCCTGCCACTTCGCATTGTCAAGGGGGTGGGGAGCTGAATGAACGCTAAGGAGACGTGGACTTTGTGCTGCTTGTCGCTCTGCGTGTCAATAATTTAAAAGCCTGTACATCACCAATTTTCCTGTCTCACTGTCTTGTCTTGCGTGAAGTTAAAATGTTTTATAATAGTGAGATGTTACTCATATCCTTAGCCCAACATCCACATATCATATGTGTTAACAAAGTGTGTTTTATAAGTTTACATGTGTTTAAAGCATGTGGGATGGGTATTTTAAGGCTTAAACTATAAAAATATTTATTTATATGGTCTTTCTATATCGCGGATTTTCTCCTGTTGCTGATGGGTCTGGAACATAACTTCCGCGATAGGCGGGCAATCACTTGTATTTAAAAACCCGTGAAGTCGTGAATCCGCGAAAAGTGAACCGCGAAGTAGCGAGGGATTACTGTATTGATTAAATCCATCAATCCAGGGATGAGCCCATTTCAGCTAGCATTGGGCACGAGGCAGAAACAATCCCTAGACAGGGCATCAGCTCATAGCAAGGTGAATACAAGCACACACATACACTAGCGTAATTTTAGTGTCACCAAATCTGCATATCTTTGGAAGGAAACCGGAGCACAGTGTGGAAACCCAGCAGGAAAACATGTAAACTCAAAGCAGGGAATACCAGTGACGTGACTCCCTATGAGACAGCAGCACTAACGCTCCGCCACTGTGTCACCTCCATGTGTGTAATTATTAACAGTATTCATTATTTAAATGAAATTAACGATTTATTTGTAAAATGTAACATACATACTTTTATGTATTTCATCATGAAAGTGATATCAAGTATAAATCTAAGGATTCTAAATTTGCAGAGAATTGGAATATCATACATTTAATGTGTTCTGTATTGTGATCTGTTGCTGCTTGCCGTTGCTGTCAGGTCAGGAAGAAGTCCAAGAAGCTTGTAGCGATTAAAAACTGGGATGATGTTTATGATGGTCTGCTTTAATGATAAAGTAAACTACGAGGTTAAAGTGGACATTTCGAGATTAAAGCCGATATTTCCACTTTAATCACAAAATACGCCTTTTCACCATGTCTTTAATTTTGTGAAGTTGCAAAAAAAAAAAAAGAAAGACAGCAGAAAAGATGGTATGTGAGACTTTTAAAATGTATTGTGTTATTACGATCGGGAATTTGCAACGCTTGAATATAAAAGCACCACAGATGCATCTGTATGTCGGCATTATGGTTCACCATATTGAACCATTCATCAAACATCGAAGCACGCACATCGAACCTACTAGGATCCGCATAGCGGCTCTCTGTCACATGTAGATAGTAAACAGAACCTCTGACGTCACGTTCCAAATTTAATCACATTATGCCCCCCGACTTTTTGCTGGTACTTCAACTCGTGCACACATCACATTAATTTCTGAGGACCTGCTCAGAGGACGTGTCAGAATGCGTGGCAGCCATGATGCGTGCGCATACGCGTTCTGAGCATGAAGTATAAACGAGCCCTTAACTTGCGACATTGACACGCCCTTAATAATCTTTGATGGTGCAGCGGTAAGAACTGCTGACTCGTAATCAAGAATTTCGTGGCTCAATCCCGGACGTCTACGCTTTGAGTAGTGAACTGCTCTTATTCTTACTATTGTAGAATAAAAACATACATTTGATTTGAGTCTGCAATAGCCTGTGTAAATTTGTGGTACTTGAAAAGGTTAGCATTTATTTATTTATTTATTATTATTCCGTTTTATTCTCTGTCATGTTCACACTCGCCCCGATCTGACACTACTGTTTTCAAATAAAGCCGTGCTATAGCATTAGTGAACTCAGATGAGGACGAGGGTTCTATATTGGAGAAAGAGAGCAGAAGCACTCACTGCAAGAAACGTCCACTCACATAAGTACAACGCAGCTGCACTAGGCGTAAAGGCGAAAGATGGCACCATTTGGATACAGCAACAGGTAAAGGCACAAGTAAACTGCAGAGCTTCCTCTGCTTGATTGACACAGTCATACTCACAAAGTACTTGTGTACTGAAGTGACTTTAGCTGCAGTTGTAAGCTCCATGCAGCTGTTGTGATGGTTCTGCCTTTGTCCAGAAATGTTTTCATAAGCTTTATGGCCTTAGTCTTGGAAAGTCTTTCTCCCGTGGGGTGACTGGGATCTTTTCCTGAATAAGATCAAACACAGTTGCGTAGTGTGCAACAGGAGCTTCCACCTGCAGCTGAACTCAATTCAGTACACATGTACTTTGTGAACATGCCAGTGTCAATCAAATACAGGAAGCTTTGCAGTTTACTTGTGACTTTACGCTGTAGGAAGATAAGTAAATAAATATAAGTAACATTCAATTTGGCTTTTATATAAGTAATACATACATGGTTTTCATGTAAAGACCATCACAAAACATAACAAAACCATCTTATATGTAAGTTTATATATCTTGTTGGGAGGGCTTCTGTTCTCTTTCTCCAATGTAGAACCTTCATCCTCATCCGAGTTCGCCTCTATTATATCACGTCTTTATTTGAAAACCGCAGTGTTAGATCGGGGCGAGCTTGAACGTGACTGAGAGAATAAAACTGAATAATAAAAAATAAAAAAAAAAAAAGCTAACCTTTACAAGTGCCATAAATTTACACTGGCTGTTACAGACTAAAATCAAATGTATGTTTTTATTCTACAATAGTAAGAATAAGAGCAGCTCCCTACTCAAAGCAGAGGTGTCCGGGATTGAGCCTCGAACTTCTTGATGTGTTTAATTATTCCATCCATCTATCTATCCAGAGTCACGCCAGTCCCAGCAAGCATCAAGTGCGAGGCAGCAACAATCCCTGGATGGGGTGCCAGCTCATCTCTACCGCTGTGCCACTGTACCCCACATGTTTAATTATTAACAGTATACATGGTTTACATAAAGTTAACGGTTTATCTGTAAAATGTAATATGCATAGTTTAATGGATTTCATCATAAAAATGATATCAAGTATTCATCCTAGTTTTTTAAAGCACAGAGCTCCAAGAGGATAGCTCTTGGAAATCTAAATTGACTTAGAAGTCAGTCATCATCATCTGTAAATACACACTCTCTTCTATTGAATTGGATTGAATTCCTTTATTGTCATTGTATGGTATAATGAGATTCAATATGCAAATCCTCCATAAACTTATTGTCATATAAAATAACTATTATTCATAATAATGTGATAAAAATTGAAAAATATACAGTATGAACGCATAAGTACAATATACATGTACATATTGTGCAGATGGTATAAATGGTTCATAAAGTGGCTCAGGTTGTGCTATATTACAACTGTAGTGCAAGGTTATAATGAGGTAATTGTAATTATAACTACAAACAGTTCTACCGGGAGTACTTGATGGACTGATTGAGTGCATAGCTCCTGGGATGAAGCTGTTTCTGAGCCTCGAAGTCCATGCAGGAAAGGCTCTCAAGTGTTTGCCGGACTGGGGAAGTTCAAATAGCATGGCACGGCATGGCGGAGTGGAATCCATGCAGATGCTCGTGGCTTTCCTGAAGCAGCATGTGCTATAAATGTCCTCCAGAGCTGGAAGCTGTATCCCAAGAATCCTCTGTGCTCTTGACACAACCCTCCGGAGTGCTTTCCAATCTGCTGCTATAGGGCTGTGATTACACATTCGGATACAGTGGGTTCAAATACTCTTGAGTGGTGCACTGAGAGTAACAGCAATAAAGCAGCTGTGGTATTTGGAATAGCTTGGCCATTCCTTACACAATTATATTGTTACAGGTTGATTATAATCATGTGCCTTAAATTTATAAACGATATCCGGTTAATTTCAGTGTATTTGATAAAGCCCGCATCATGGATGTGAATTTAAAAAAAGAAAGGGAACCCACACAGGAATGGTAGCACTGCTTTGATGCTGGGTGCTGCCAGTTTGCAAAACCGAGCAGAAACGTGTGTATGCAAGTGGGGTGCTGGAGTGAGAATGTGTGTGGCTTTCTGCCAAGTTTAGTTTTTATACCTCGCAGTGTGAGTGTGGAAACATGCTAACGCACCATTTATACATGAGGTCCCTGATGTTTACATACAAAAAATAAGAGAATTGTCCCTTTTTACAATGCAAACATTTATACAAAAAAATGTAGCTGCATGTTATGAAGAATGCATAAAAGCTAAGAAATAGGCACCAAGTTCCAGTGATGTTAAGTCAGTTTACCTTTGCCTGTTTCTGTTATAACACACATCTGCATCCAGCAGACTACTGAAAGTAAAATCGGATAACAGTAGTCAACGTGTTTTTATATTTTGAAAGACAACGCTTTGATTTAAATTGTGCGCAACACAGGCTTTAAAAAATTATCTACTCTCACCGTAAGAGAAGTCATCTCCTCCTGCAGTTATTCTTCCTAAGTTACGTTACCTTTACCTTATTCCAGAAGTTGAACAAAAATCTAAACAGACTTGAAACAAGTAGCAATTTATGTAACAACAACCGGTTTGTGGTTGAGCAGAACTATGGAAGCATGTCCAAACTTAAGAGTCCATTACATTAATGAGAAACATATCCTGGAAAGTATAGACTTGCAGTGCTGTTTCTTTAAATGATTGCGCCTTTCGTTACATAACATTCCTTAGCAAAGGGGTCACAATTGCTCAAGGACAGAGTCTAGTAGCACAGTCTTACTACCTAAATACTACTTGAGCTTGTAAAATATCTACATTTGTTATTTAATGTGTTTACATACATGTATAACCAAACTATCAGATTGTGTTTACATTACCTTCTTAATCTTGCAGTACTGTAAGATTTTATTATCTATTTTGATTTTGTGTGCACATATAACCTTTGTTTCTGTAATACAGCTGAACCCCAATTTAAATTTCTAAGTTTAACATTTTCTATACATTTTAGAATGGTTAGTGGTGGTGATGGCTGGTTTCTCAGAAGTAACATTTATTTTTTCCCAGGCCACGTGTAGTATTCCGCAGCATGCTTAGTTACAAACTAGGGTTGTCAAAAGTGTAAGAATATCTTAAATATTGATTTTTAACATTTTAAAATTGCTTCAATAGGCATTTTTCATAGTTATCGATTCTATAGCCTACATTATGAATGCACTTCAAGTTCACCATGGCTTGAGTTGTGGCCCCGTTTTCATCCACTGTTTGATGAAGTTGCCATCTTATTAACACCCGAGTCCAAGTTTTCACTAACATGCATAACTGAGAAAGAGGGCTACTGGAGATACCTGGTTTTGTGGCAATTGGGGATGGAAAACTACAAGATATGTGCAAGCATGTATGCAAGATTTGTAAGCGAGTCCATACAAAAATTTTGAGTTACCTTATTTTTAAATTACAGAAAAATTAATAAGTGTAAACCTATAAACGTTTGGCATTTTGAAGTTGGGGTGTCACATCCATTTTTTATACAGGTTAAAGCATTTTTTGGAGCCAGTTAAACTTTTAACAGATCAAGACAGGGGTCTGCAGTTATTTTTGCGTGTCGGCCAGTTTTATTCTGTTTATTCAGAGGCAACATTCTTTTAACTTATTAGGGCTCTATTGCTTCCTTGATTTTTTAAACCCTCTCTGTGAAGTCTGCATGCTGTAGTGCTGTACTTTGTTTTATTTATTAGTTGCGATTTTAAAACTGTATTTCGTCACATTTACTATATAATGTAAGGTGCTGTAACTTTTCACTGCTCAACTCCTCTGCTCATATAATTCCAGCTCAGAATATGTTGGGCATCATTTGCAGCCCAACAAAAGAACATGACAGCCTCTTAACATTTTGGAGTTCAAAGACATCGTAGTTTCTTGCATAAAAATGCAGTGTGCACAGGTTGCATTTATACAAATCATTTAAATGTATTAGTGGTCTGTTTGTTTTTTACTCTTCTAAACAATTGTTTACAAAAGACCACATTGTGTTTTTTTTCTTGAATTTGTATTTTTTTTTTCATTTTTTTAATGTATACTGTTTACAAATGATTACAATACTTCTATTATTTATTTCAGTCATTGTCAAGATTTTAGTGCATGCAGGTCTACAATTTATTTAAAAACGTTTTTGTTGAATTACATTGTATACTATACATTTGTATCGAAGTTTCAAATTTTTGGTCTCATGACAACTCTATTACAAACCCTGTATAGCAGCATTGAGTTTGAAAGAAGTGCCCTTCAGAATTACAGATTTCAAAAATACACATTGTATTTTAAATTTAGCATTTTTCTTCTGCATTGTATTTTCTCACCTGATATCCTTAGTGACTTTGTGATGGAAAAAAATCTTGTTTAGCATGTGCTGAAAACAAAAATTACTTGTGCCTGATCTCTGAGGTTTGTTTTTATTTGAGAAGTTTTGACCACTGGAGGGCACTAAACATTCAATGCATTTATCAAACTTATAAAACAGCAGGTAACAGAATATGAAATAAGATAGATTTGCAATGTCGGGCGTGTTTCTTAGACTTTATT
Organism: Erpetoichthys calabaricus; assembly: GCF_900747795.2. Lineage (NCBI taxonomy): Eukaryota > Metazoa > Chordata > Cladistia > Polypteriformes > Polypteridae > Erpetoichthys > Erpetoichthys calabaricus. The sequence goes on from NC_041394.2 coordinate 34,552,586, forward strand.
GTTAAATTTCCCCAGATCACATGCATATTTTTTTATTCCAGGATAATATGCTTTTCTGTGACTCATGTGACCGTGGCTTTCACATGGAGTGTTGTGACCCCCCACTTACACGGATGCCCAAAGGTAAGCATAATATGACAATAGTAAATAAATAAGGTAATACTTTGTATAAAATCATTCATCAGATAAATGTATCATTTTAGATTAATTATGTTCATGTTGCTTTGTTTCTTTAGGAATGTGGATCTGTCAAATTTGTCGACCACGGAAAAAGGGAAGAAAACTGTTGCACAAAAAAGCCGCACAAATCAAGAGACGCTACACCACTCCCCTAGGTCGCCCCAAAAACAGGTTCATGAAGTTCTCTACTTTGAGTTGATTTTGGCTAATAATATAAAAAAGTCAAATCTTAATGTTTACCCATTTATCTTTTGGAAATGCTTTTGATTGAAAGCTTTTCTGTCACTTTTTTACTTTTAAAATGTCTCATCTTCTATTCAATACATCCCCTCTTTCACTCTTAAGTATTATCAGTCATTCAGTCCTCCATTACTTAGCACAAATGACATAATCTGTATAGAATCGTTGTCATCTCACTAGTCATTTCACCAGTTTGTTTGATATATTTCTTTTAGCAGGACAAAAGGGCCATTCAAAAAAGTGCGCAGTGGTCCTGGTCGAGGGCGAAGGCACAAGCTGTCCAAATTTAATCGCTGTTCTTCTACTACTCCTTCATCTCCTTGTTCGTCTTCCTCTGAGGGTTATCCTGGGGATGACCACCATCTATTTGACTTTGGAGAAGACACAGGGCTGAGAGTTAACAAGAAGACCAAAGGGCTTATAGATGGCCTTACCAAATTTTTTACGCCATCACCTGACGGTCGCAAAGCCCGTGGTGAGGTAGTAGACTACTCTGAGCAGTACCGGATAAGGAAAAAAGGAAGGAGCAAGTCCAGCATGTCAGAATGGCAAGGAGGTGAGTTTATTTTTATATATATTTTTGTGGCCTTTTTTTTAAATAATTGTTTTGTTTTGCTAATTCTTATTAAAATAATTAATGAATGGTTTAATGAGCATTCTCATTCTTTAGTTAAGCCAGATTGGTCTCTCCTGCTTCTCTTTGTATTTATTTATTCAGTATAGTATAGGCCTCCTGACTTGCTGTCTTCTTTCGGCTCTATCTTAGGCTGACATCATTGCCAAGCATTTAGATGTACAGTAGAGCAGAAATCATATACTGTATATATGTATGTATCATTTCCACAAAGAAATTGTTAATGTAACTAAGTGTGTTAAGATGATACTCAACTGAAATCTAGTTTGCAGAAGGTTCCTCAGTTGTGGAAAACATCCTGTGTGGTCACAAGGGCTTCAGAGCAGTTGCTTTTACTTCATACATCATGAAGACCTTTGAGGGGCTGGTCCTGAAATAGTTTCAACTCCTGGTTTCCGAACATCTTGATCTTCTGTAGTTTGCCTGTCAAATACATACAGTATAGGTGTGGAAGATGCTTTGATCTGCATGCTCTACAGGGCCTCCTACTTGGACAAAGCCAACCTGCACCGTTAGGATAATCTTATTTGACTTTTCCAGTGTCTTTATGTCAGGGACTGTATGTCACAAATGCTGGTTTGTAATGCGAGAGCATTACAGCGGACTGTCCTGTTGTCCCTTCCTGTTTACCTTCCACACAACAGAATTCCTGTATAATACCAGTGCTTGCTTCCTACAGAAATTCTCAGATGACTGTTCTATTATAGGCTGTAGTAGTGATTTAGACAAGTCAGAGTACTGGGTGCTTGTGAAGGACTTTGTTTTGGGGTGCAGGGAGAGCCACCTGCAACTCAACATCAACAAGACAAAAGAGTTTGTGGTGGATTTCCAGCTTGTTAAAGAGCTCCTGAGATCAGTCACCTTTCGGGGGAGGTCATAGAAGTAGTGCAGAGCTTACAAATACCTGGAGGTTCACATAAACAGCAGATGGGACTGGTCTGACAAAACAGTGGGCCTATAAAAGAAGGCCCGTAGCAGACTTTCTGAAGAGACTCAGATTTTTGAATGTTTGCAACAAGATGCTAGAGATGTTCTACCAGTCCATTGTAACAATTCTGTGGTCTTCTGAAGAAGCATTTTGAGTTCAGAAGGCACACAATGCCTGAACAAACTTGTCAGGAAAGCCTGCTCCATCACAGGCTAACATTTATGGAAATGAGGATGGGGGAAAAATTTGATGCCATCATGAAAAATCCCTTCCAAAAGGTGCTGTCTAATAGCACTTTTAACTATAGGCTCATGGTGTGCTAAAAAGTACCTCTGGGGATTTTACCTGCCCGCTGGTGTTGGCAATTCAGTGGTTCTTCCCGACATCCTAAACTAAATGCTTATACTTCAAGTTCTTTTAGCAATTTCTGTTCAGTAATTATATATTTTACTATCTGCAAATTGATTAGTTGTGTTATCTGGCTTCACCTGACACTGGTGGTGTCAGTTATAGTGCCATTCGTTATTCAGGTGTATCAGAAGTTCTGTCTATGCAAGTGCTTTTCTGTATACATATTTGTAGCATTTATTAGTTATATACTAATATTATTGGCAGGCAATGTGGTGTGTAGTGGTGAAGGCTTTGGATATAGGTTGTGGGTTCAAATCCTGCTGCTGACAATGTGTGTCCATGAGCAACTCACTCAGTGCTGCAATTGGGAAAACAAAATAAATGTAACCAATTGTATCTCAGTAGTTGTAAGTTTCTTTGGATAAAAGCATCAGTCAAATAATAAATATTATTATTGGATCACTGGGTGTACTTTCTCATGAACATGCTATACCCAATTTTCCATGAGTAAAACATTCCTGCATTAGATCAATTCCTTCTTTTTTCTGCTAATAATGAAATGGCTATCATTGTGCTTAGTTATACCCGACAGTGTCACAGACCTGTGAATCTGTATCATTTTTATGTTTCTGAAGCTGTGTTCATATACATTTCCCCTTGGGGTTAATAAAGTTCATCTAATTTAATGTAATCTAAAGTAATCTGAAAATTGCTTTTAGTTCTGTTTTTCAAACTTTATCTTAAGTTGGTCCAGTTGAAGTTTTTGTGGGCTACGTAAATTGAACTTATCAAAGCATCAAACAAGATTGGTGTCTTTCAATGTTTTTCACTTTAATATATTCATTAAAATAACTATTTGCATCATTCAGTTATCAAAATATTTTACTTTTTTTTTTCCTGTCTGTAGACAATCATGAATTATGGGAGGATCGTCAAGAGGGTGGTGACAGGCCAGTAGGAAACCACGATGTTGTGTCCGAGAAAGACATTGAACTATTTCATCAGATTCAAGAGCTTGCATTGGAGGTATCTTTGATTTTTCCTACTGTATGGGATGGGATTGTTAAAAATATCAACATATCAACAAGTAACATTTTAGAAATTGCTTCAATATTCATTTTTCATGGTATTGATTCTTCAACCTACATTACAAATGCACTTCTAGTTCTTTCTAGGCACATTACCACATTAATGTTCTTTTTACTTGAATGTTTAATATTTGTTTTTAGTAAACCGCTGAAAAAAATTAAGGGAACACTTAAATTACACTTTGGGTCTCGATGAACAAAATATTCAAGAGGAAAATCTTTACTGAGTAATACTGTAGTACTAGATGTTGATTACATCTTGCCTGAAGAAGGGGCCTGAGTTGCCTCGAAAGCTTGCATATTGTAATCTTTTTAGTTAGCCAATAAAAGGTGTCATTTTGCTTGGCTTTTCTCTGAGTAATACTGTGTAATTTGTTGAGAACAAAATAATGTAACAGTGGTCAATGGAAACCAAAATCACCAACCCATTGAAGGCTGGATTCAACATCACACTGAAAACCAAATAGAAAATCTGAAATCAAGGGCTGATGCAGCTTGCATGAATTTAATCGTAGGCAACTCATAATGTAACTCAGTAGTGTGTATGGCCTCCATGTGCCTTTATGCACTTCTGATGACGTCTGGGCATGCTCCTGATGAGACAGTAGATGGTGTCCTCAGGGATCTCCTCCCAAACCTGAATCAGGACATTGTGAGCTCCTGGACAGTCCATGGTACTACTTGGCTGCGTTGGATGCATGGATACTTAATATTTCAGAGATTCTGAATTGGATACGGTTCTGAGGAACTTGTGAGCCAGTCAGTGGCATCAATGCCTTCATTATCTAGAAACTGCCTACACACTCTGGCCACATGAGGCCAGGCACTGTCCTACAACAGTATAAGGGGTGACAGTGGCTTTGAGGATTTCATTCCAGTAACTTAACAGCAGTCAGGGTACCGTAGCCTAACACGTGGAAGACTCTGCAACCATCCAAGGTATGTCTCCTCAGACCATTATTGAGAACTGGTCATGCTGGATGATGTTGCAGGCTGAATAACATTCACCACAGCATCTCCAGTCTCTTACATATCTGTCACATGTGCTCATTGTGAACCTACTGTTGCCTGTGAAGTGAACGGAGCACCAATGGTGGAACTGCCAATTGTGTATTCTTTGGCGGATGCAAATTGAGCTGCAAAGTGATGTTCTGTGAGCATAGGTCCCACTAGAGGATGTCGAGCCCTCATTGAATCGGTTTCTGACAATTTGGTCTAAAACATGCACACCCGTAGCCAGCTGGAAGTCATTTTGTAGGGCTCTGGCAGTGCTCCTCCACACACAAAACAGCAGATACCTGTCCTACTGCTGGGTTGGTGCCCTTCTATGGCCCTGTCCAGCTCTCCTTGTGTAGTGGCCCATCTTCTGGTATCTCCTTCATGTTCTTGATGCTATGCTGCAAGACACAGCAAACCTTCTTGCAACAGCACTTATGGATGTTCCATTCTTGAGGAGCTGGACTACCTGTGCAACCTGAATTGGCTGCAGGGTAATGCCTTATGCTACCAGTAGTGACCAAGATACTAGCAATGCACAAAACTAGAGAACAGTCAGTCAGGAAGAGAGAACAATTGTCTGTGTGCGCCACCTGCAAAACCATTCTCCATTCGTTTTTGGGGGGTGGGTTTGTCTTGCTGTTGCCTCTGCAGTGCACCTGTTGTCACTTCCATTTGCAAAAAGCAGGTGAAGTTGATGCACAATCACTTTTGCCTCCTAACTGGACAGAGTGATATCCCTGAAGCTTAATTGATTTGATGTTAGACTGTGATGATTATGTGTATAATTTTTCATTCACTGTTTAGAAAAGATTGCAATACTCAGTCATTCAGATTACATTTAATGCAAATTCAACATAGAACATGTGCATCGTTTCTTAGCGTACCAGTGAGTACTGTTTTGCTGTGAACCCCCCCAAACCCCTTTTTGCTCAAATGTCACTATCATGCCGCTCAGGTTGCTGGGTCATGAACACATGGAGAAAAAAAAGTTTCAGCTTGTGACTTGTTCTTTGTATTTTTTTACCCATTTCTAATTGCTTTCTTCATCTTATCCCCAGAAGCTAGTAGAATTATAAGTGCAATTAGAAACCGCATAACAAATGTCACACTTCTTTTTCGATTCCTTTTGGGTTGGGTTAAGTATTTTATATTGGTGTAAAGAAAGGTTTTTAATCATATGAACAAATTCTTTTAAAAAATTGGAGTGTTGTACACACTACTCCTCAGCTATTTGCAGCTCCTTTATTACATAAGCAGAATAATAACCTATCATTTTTAGGTATATAGAAGCAATAATTCCAAAAACTCCTTAGGGCATAAGGGATTACAGTAAAAATTCCATTTTACTATGTATGTGTGACACATTCTTATTTCCCTGCCACTTTAATGTCTTGGTAAACTAAGACGAGTTTGCATGTAGTACACAATAAATGCACATCCAATGGTTTAATAGTTTTTGCAATTTCCAAATTATCACTTGCAGGAGGCAGTGTTTCCATTCACTAAAATAAAACAAAGTGAAATCAAACAGCATATTTGGTAAGAAAAAACTAGTAAATATTGTACTAATCTTTTACATTGCTTTACAATAGCTGACATAATACTATTTTTTAAATACAGATGTTTTGCATATACTTTTGTAAAAGGCTCAGGCAATGTTGGAAGTACTATAGAGCAGAGTAGAAAAAAGTCTACAAAAATGCACCCAAAATTACAGACAATATCAGTAATAAATTCTTACTGGCTTCTCTCTCAAAAAACTTGGCTTTAACAGTTTGATTTCATTTTTTTTTTTTTTTTACTGCTGTGAAACCTTCTTAAAACATGACAAGCAATAACACCATCTACCATCAAAATCCTAAAACAAACAGGTCATTTTACAAACTATTGAAAAATTAAATTGGTAAGAAGTAGGAATGCATATTGCTAAAATAACTCCTGTTATGCAGACTTTGTTGATGATTTTGTAAAGGGTAGCAAAAACATACAGTGGGTATAGAAAAGAATCGCCCCCTTTGAAATATTCCCATTTTTTTTGCTTTACAGCCTTAAATGAAAACACACACAAAAAATACTTCTTCCCAGCTTTACTTACACGATGCAACCTATAACATCCAAGTGAAAGATATCACAGCTACTGTTCAGAAGAATTATAAAAAATCAAAAACAAGACATGCTGAGATTAATAAAGGATCACACCCCAATGTCAATATTTTGTTGAACCACCTTTTGCTTTAATGACAGCCTTGAGTCTGTTGGGATACTTCTCTATCAGCTTTGCTCATCTAGATTGAGCAATATTTGCCCACTCTTCTTTACAGAACTGTTCAAGTTCGTTCAAATTAGATGGTGAGTGTTGGTGGACTGCTATCTTTAAATCTTTCCACTGATTTTCAATGGGATTTAGGTCTGGGCTCTGACTGGGCCACATAAGGACATTCACTTTTTTTCCCTTCAGCCACGGTGTGATCAATTTTGCTGTGTGCTTCGGGTCGTTGTTGTGTTGAAAGGTGAACATTCTTTCCATCTTCAACTTTCTGGCAGAGGGTAGCAGGTTTTCCTCAAGAATTTGATGGTATTTTGCCCCATCCATTTTTCCTTCTACCTAAAGAGAGCCCCAGGCCCTGTGGCAGGAAAACACCCCCACAACAGGATGGTGCCACTTCCATGCTTTACTGTAGGTATGGTGTGTTGTGGATGGTGAGCTGCATCGGATTTCTGCTAGGTGTACCATTTGGTATCGAGGCCAGATAGTTTGATTTTGGTCTCATCTGACCATAAGACCTTTTTCCACTGGGCATCAGAATCTTCAAGGTGCATTCAACATCACATGGACATCAGGGACAGTGCCTCTGGATTGGCAGACCGGGGTGGTGGTCCCCCACTTTAAGAAAGGGGACCGGAGGGTGTGTTCCAACTACAGAGGGATCACACTCCTCAGCCTCCCTGGAAAGGTCTATTCAGGGGTCCTGGAGAGGAGGGTCCATCGGATAGTCGAACCTCGGATTCAGGAGGAACAGTGTGGTTTTTGTCCTGGTCGCGGAACAGTGGACCAGCTCTACACCCTTAGCAGGGTCCTGGAGGGTGCATGGGAGTTTGCCCAACCAGTCTACATGTGTTTTGTGGACTTGGAAAAGGCATTCGACCGTGTCCCTCCGGGAATCCTGTTGGGGGTACTCCGAGAGTATGGGGTACCGGACCCCCTGATAAGGGCTGTTCGGTCCCTGTATGATCTGTGCCAGAGCTTGGTCCGCATTGCCGGCAGTAAGTCGAACCCGTTTCCAGTGAGAGTTGGACTCCACCAGGGCTGCCCTTTGTCACCGATTCTGTTCATAACTTTTATGGACAGAATTTCTAGGCGCAACCAGGGCGTTGAGGGGGTCCAGTTTGGTGGACTCAGGATTGGGTCACTGCTTTTTGCAGATGATGTTGTCCTGTTTGCTTCATCAGGCCGTGATCTTCAGCTCTCTCTGGATCGGTTTGCAGCCGAGTGTGAAGCGGCTGGGATGGGAATCAGCACCTCCAAATCCTAGACCATGGTCCTCAGCCAGAAAAGGGTGGAGTGCCCTCTCAGGGTTGGTAGCGAGATCCTGCCCCAAGTGGAGGAGTTCAAGTATCTTGGGGTCTTGTTCACGAGTGAGGGAAGAATGGAGCGTGAGGTTGACAGGCGGATCGGTGCGGCATCCGCAGTGATGCAGGCTCTGAATTGGTCTGTCGTGGTGAAAAAGGAGCTGAACCGCAAGGCGAAGCTCTCAATTTACCAGTCGATCTATGTTCCTACCCTCACCTATGGTCATGAGCTATGGGTAGTGACCGAAAGAACGAGATCGCGAATACAAGCGGCTGAAATGAGTTTCCTCTGCAGGGTGTCTGGGCTTTCACTTAAAGATAGAATGAGAAGCTCAGTCATCCTGGAGTAGAGCCGCTGCTCCTCCGCATCGAGAGGAGTCAGATGAGGTGGCTCGGGCATCTGATCAGGATGCCTCCCTGGTGAGGTGTTCCGGGCATGTCTAACCGGGAGGAGGCCCCGGGGAAGACCCAGGACACGCTGGAGGGACTATGTCTCTCGGCTGGCCTGGGGACGCCTTGGGATTCTCCCGGAAGAGCTAGAAGAAGTGGCTGGGGAGAGGGAAGTCTGGGCATCTCTGCTCAAGCTGCTGCCCCCGCGACCCGACCTCGGATAAGCGGAAGAGGATGGATGGATGAATGTCTTCATTAATACTTTGACGTTTTACATCGCTGTAAAAGTGATGTACTTTATAGGGAATAAAACCAGTAATTGTGAATGTTTAAGGAATTGACATTGATAAAACCTTAAAATTCCCAACGTCTCTTTTCTTGCTGCATTAGTGCTGTTAGGCTGCTGTTATAACATGCTCATAGCAAAGGCATTATCATGGATCAATTTTTGAAATCAGGGACTATAACACAAATCCTGCAACATTAGAATTTTCACATGAATACCCTTAGTAAAATAAATCAATAATTTTGTAGCCTGAATTTGACTTTGAAAAAGCTAATACTTGCTTTGAAACACTTTTAAGTATCATTGACCTGTATAAAACATGTCTTCTTTTGAGTGGATTAATATATTGGTTATTTCTTATGTTTTGAATAAAAAAGAAATGTAAACGACTTCATTTGTAATTTATTTTCAGCTGTTGATAATACCCTGCAAGCAGGTCTTCCAACTTGCAGAGAAAACTTGGGGATGGGGTTGGCAGGATTGGAACTCCAGACACTGTAAAAAACCCTGCACTGTTCTACTTAATGCAAACTAGTGTGGTCCTGAAGTGTCACCCGCTGCACTCTGGTCCTAATCTTGGATCCTGAAGTGGTTTGTCGTGTGGCAGGTGTGGTGATGCGCTGTATCAGTGCATGCTCCCAACATCTCTCTCTCTCTCTCTCTCTCTCTGTTGAGAATAAGTACAGGTCAAAATCCATGAGAACGAAGTGCTCAGGACTGAAGAAGTAATTCATTATTACAGGTATTTCTTTCCCACAAACATTAGGAAGTTTTTCTTTACTCAAAGAACGATAGACACTTGGAATAAGCTACCAAGTAGTGTGGTAGACAGTAAGACATTGGGGACTTTCAAAACTCGACTTGATGTTTTTTTGGAAGAAATAAGTGGATAGGCCTGTTCTCGTCTAGAGTGTTCTAATAACGGAATTTAAACACAGCACGCCTATTAAGATGTGTAGCTGACAAAGCCAAATGTGAAATGCTGGACTCTCTCTTTCTTCCCTTGATAGTAGCATCAATAGCAGCAAGAAAATTTAAAAGTTTTTCTTTTTTTTTCTTTTTTTCTTTAATAACTAGCAGTCCTTGGTGTCAATAATTCGCACCACTTAGCCCTCATTAACTGTGCCTATAAAGTGACTGCTTCTTTCTTGCTGCCTGTGTTCTTTTGTGAGTCACCTTTTTTTATTATTAATCTGGGAAAGTTTTTTTCATTAAAAGATTATCATAAAAAAGTTTAAGGAAATTAAGAATCTTTGGATATATAAATTTGCAAGGGCAAAATTCAAAGAAGCATTCAAATGCAACAAGTTATTTATTTATGTTTAAAAGATCATGGTGTGTGGGTGTCAGGGAAAAATTCAGTCAAATTGTTTGAAACATGTTGACAACTGGTTGGGTAGCATAAACTCAAGGGAAGCCCAGCAATCAACACTTTTGTCAAAGGACAAGCGAAAAATGAATCCTCCATCTGATGAATGCGCTCAGTGAAGTCAAACCTAACCTTGAGAATCCCAGAAAAAGCAACAGAGCTAAAGTCAAATTTGATTGACAGTTATCCCTCCCCTGGATATGCCCACTATACCTCAGGTTTGCAATAACCTTTCTCAAACTCTGCTGCAAGAATATGACGACCATCATTAAAACAGAGTTTGGGCTAATGAAATTTGACCTGTAGTTAACCTTTGCTATTCTGGTAAGGTAAAATGTTATTTTTATATTGTGCAAAACTACCTGATTTGTTTACTTTATTAATTAATGCAGTCTGGTTCCGGGTGTATTTCTGCAAACCATTCACTATTTTTAAATCGCTATAGATGCATCAATTAATGACATTGTTATAGCAATACACACAACCTTAAAATCAAAACAATGTGACACCTGGGATTTAATCTGTTTCTTAGTTTACAGATATTTTTTGGCTGATACTGACTGTAGCAAATAAACAGTGACCTTGCTTTTTTCTTCTAGCTGTGCAGTCGCCAATAGTGAGCCATCATTCTTTTTAAGAGTGAGGCAAGATCCTTTAAAAAATGGGTGCGAGTGGGCTTAAAAAAATAAAGTCCAGCCCAGACCTCTAGTTTGAGGCTCTTTTGAAAATGTATATGAATAATGAGTATTAAAGAGGAATATTATATATGTTTTGCAATAAACATTTAACTTACTCTTGTCTGATATAGTGGGTCCAGAATAAAAGGCCAGTTTTTAAATAATCGCCACAGTCGCAGCTTATAGAGGGCGCGTGGTAGTGTGGCCGGAGCGGTTCCTGGATGCTACATGAGACGGGCATTTCCTCGTTTACGTGCACAGGCGAGGAATCATCTGCATCCGTAACTGAAGCCGGGAGCTGCTAATCACCACACCTGAGCCACGTCCTCGTAATAAATAGGTGAAGCGTGAGGTGGATGGGAAAAATGGTGAAAGAAAGGAAGAGGCAGAGAGTAGCATTGGGGAAAAGAATGTACGAGCCAGCCAGCCAGCTGAGAAAGATCAGCGCGGTCAGGGGTCCCAGGTGGAGCAAGTGATCGATGCTCATAAGACAGGATTGTGCCCACTGAGTTAATAGAGTGGGTACAATTGGGGAAAAGTCCGCCCTAGGGATCTGAGGGACGACTTCGAATGCTAGAAGGAATATGGAAGAACAACCAACCCCGAGCGGTCAGGCAGATGCTGGCAGGCAGCCATGACGGGGGTCTGTAAAATGAGGACCGCGATGGCTGAAGTTTCTCCCGCTGAATATACCTTGGGTGAGCTGGAGAGACTAGGAAGGACCAGAGCTTGGCTGGTGTGATCCCAATGTTGTCAGCAGGATTTTAGTCTCGTTTTAGACTTGTTTTAAACCTTTGGGATCTTACCTTTTTATGAATTATTTATTTATGAACACTTTAAGCACTGAACTATTTATTTGAACACTTTGTTTTGGTTTTGCTGTTTTTAAGTAAAAGCACTTTGCACCTTTTTGCACCATCCCCTTGTTTCGTTGTGGCCTCCCTGTCCAGCTCATCCGGTTACATTACCGGCGGTGTCGTGTTCAAGAGCTCCCAAAATGGAGATGGGAGCCTGGAGCTGAACCTGCATCGTCACATCTTGTTGAATGCTTTCAACATCAGTAATTTCATCAAAAGTCAGTAGCCACAAGTGGGAGGAACTTAAGATGCAGATCTCACTAGTGATGGTCAAGTCACTTTAGTTAACATGGCTGCTCTGAACAATCTTAGAATGTAAAGGTACATGGTTAAATTGGGAGTGTTTTCTTCATATATTACATTTAATGCAGTTGTAGAGGTTTTGTTACTTTTGCAATAGAAGTCCCTTGCATATTTGCATTTTTTATACTTCTAAAAAGAAAAACGTTGCTTGTTTGAGGAATCATTCAGTCATGAGCTTCTGTTCTGGAAACTAGAGTTGTTTCAGCTTTTTATTGTGTGTCTTGTTAATGGTGTTCTTTACCTGAAAAAATGACAGTACACACTCCTCCTACCAGATTAAAGATGACCATCAATCTGTGTATGCTAAGCTACTTTACTACCTGCTGGACATCATAAAGGTCACACAGTCAGTCAGTCAGTCATTATCCAACCCGCTATATATCCTAACACAGGGTCACGGAGGTCTGCTGGATCCAATCCCAGCCTGCACAGGGCACAAGGCAGGAACAAATCCCAGGCAGGGCGCCAGCCCACCACAGACGGTCACACACTCATACTGTTTTTGAACATGGTATCTTTTTATAATATATGCATGCTCTGTGTAATAGGTAGACTTTAAAAAATATTGATACAGCAATCACTGCATTAATTCACTTATCACCAATAGTTAAATGTTTACTTGAACCACACTTCCTGAAGCTCATGGCCACAATTGTGTGTTATTGTTAAATATTATTAAACGTAATGCACACTCGTATTTGTAGATTTGTATTTAGTTTGAGTAAGAAATTGGCCTTTTCTATTCTGTTCTCCATCCATCAGTTTTTTTTTCTTACCATTTTATTTATGTCTAACAAGTGAGAACAAGAACCATCTTTGGATGATATTAGAAGTTGTCTTTTTTATATTTAATATTTTGACTTATGACTGAAGACTTTGGAGCTGTGAAGTGTGAATACTGCTTGATGATCTGAATATTTGCAAAATGCTTTAGAAGCAAAAGCAAATAATGAGGAGCAGGGCATCTTGGAAGTATTTTGTTTAAACATCTCATAGTTCCTCAACTGGTCATCAAATAAATGTAACTGTGGGTCCTCCACGGTGAATACGTCTGTTTAGACATGTCATTTATTATATGAATTATAAATCCTGTGGTTAATGCTTATTTATATATCTTGTTTAAAGCCCTTAGTTTAATTGTTGGAATGGGTGTTTTTTCCCTTGGAAATGACCAACGTAGTTTTTTAGGGCAGCATTTTTTGTCTGTGTTAGATTTGTTAGCTGTTACTCTAATAAGGAGTTGTTGTTTTTAGGTGTGCATAGGTGCAATGTTGAAGTACCCTAAAAATCTTAGATGTGTTTGGAGAGTTAGCCTTGATAATTGTCCATCTACTTGCATTGAGTATTTCAGGATATTCCAGGATATTATGTTGAAATTGAATGCTCTTTAAGTATGAAGTCTTTCTGGTTTAAGCCCATAGTGTGTTATGAATTGCATCATTGGTTGAATCGTTTTGTCCAGCCAGTCTGCCTACATTATATTTTTCAGACTGCTCATGTGGCTGTATCGGTTCTTCGGGAGCACTCACCCCCGCCTTCCTCCCCACCTTCCCATGCTCTGTTGATGAGAGCAGACTGCCCTTGTCCATGGGGGAGGTGCTTTGCCATTCTTCTCCATGCAATTGTTGTTATAAGCATAAATTATTTTTATTGTGTGTGTTTGATGGCTGGAGAGGCCCAGTATACAAGCTGTGGCTTGCTTGCTCTTTTGTCATTGTTGCCAGTCTGTAGGAATTAGTGATCCCTTTCAGATGTGAAACCATTCACTGGCAGTATTAACCCCTCACTGCCTTGGAAGAGACTTTGTTAGTCTCCTAAATAAATTTGAGTAGTAAATGCTATTGATTTGTAGTTTACAGTGACGTTGCAACTTGTGTCATATTGCTGGGCTTAACTGGTAAGGCCATTTTTGTGACAGCTTACACGTCCGCTCTTTTGGAGCAACAATTTAGCAGCTACTGTATTAGTGACACTTCAAGGACTAACCCAAGCTATGTAGCCCCGCCTGAAACTTGCACAGAGAGGGGCACGCTGCCTCTCTCCTCAGTAGCAGGGTTAATTTAACCACATTTGAGCTGCAGGAATAAAGACAGTCAACATTCATAGCTTCAGCATGGGGCCACTCACCAAGTTGCACCTGGAGGAACGGAAATGTTTTCTGTCAGAGTGACTAGAAGAGAGAGCGAGAGAGGCCCAGCAGCAGGTGTGGTTTACTCAGCTTTGAACACACAGTCTCCACTCTTTCTCTTGTGTCATGTGCAAACAACTGTATTGGAGCCAAGCCGCTGTGTTTCCTTTGGGAATACAGCTGGTGGATCGCCTTGAAGGAGGCATGTGGGCATTGGGAGAGACAGAGGCAAAGCAGGTATTTGCCATGTTTTTTATTCATTAAATGGATCCTGGACTTAATTTGTTGATATCAATGGTTGTGGGCTTGTGTCTTGACAGGTGTTTTGTCTTGGGTTAGTGTACACCTGTAGCAATCTGAGTTGAATATTGAGCTGAAATGATAGTGTGACTCTTTGTACATGTGTGATTCTTCACTCTATTATGATGGTAGCTATCTTCATTATGAAAAAATTGTTTTGTCTTTTACAAAATTTTTTGTATGCCGGTCTACAGAATCATAGTCCATTTCTTTATAACTATGATGATGTGTGCCACTATACTTTAAGGTTTTCTGGTTCAAAGCAAATCTTTCTGCATGCAAATCAGGCAAGATCTTTGAGCTTGCCTTCTTTCAGGTCTGCATTTTGATGCTTTTTCCATGTCTTGGTTTGACTGTGGTTATTGGCTTTGTCACAGATTGTAATAACCAATTCATTTTTATACTACTGTAGACTGGAATGTGAAACTACTCTTAATTATTTACTGTATAGGAATTTATCAGTTTTGAGAAGGGGTCTTTTTAAAATGATTCATATGTATGTGTGTTTGTGTATAAATATGTGTGTGTGTGTGTGTTTATATTACGACACAAGAAAGGTTATACAAAATAGATCTTTTTTCACTGTGTTTCAAAAATGTCAAAAAGGTGGTGGCCATCATTAGCGATACAGTCTTCGAGACGATTTCTGAACACTCACATGACTTGTTCAGCCATTTCAAGGGGAATAGTGGCGATTTTGTGTCAAACAGCGTCCTCGAGGACTTCAAGGTTTTGAGGTCGGTGTGTGTGTATTCCTTCGATTTGAGATAGCCCCACAAGAAGAAATCGCGCAGGGTGAGATCAAGCGAACGTGAAGACCACCAGACATCGCTGCGCATGGAAATCGGCTTTCCCGGATATATCTCCCGCAAAACAGGCATGGATCTCTGTGGCGTTTGAGCTGTTGTCCATCTTGTTGAAACCAGACATCCACCACATCCATTTCTTCCAGCTGGAGCCACAAAAAGTTCTCTGGCATTTCAATGTAACGTTCTGTAGTGACAATGACCGTTGCTCCCCCCTCCTCAAAAAAGTAAGGGCCTACAATGCCAAATTCTGCAACGGCGTACCAAACTGTAACACACTCACTGTGCAGGGGTCTCTGAAGAAGTTCACAAGGGTTGGTTTCAGCCCAATAGCGAAAGTTTTGCTTATTTACACAACCATTGAAATAGAAATGTGCCTCGTTGCTGCACATGACGATGGCATCTCGATGAGCGGTTTACAGAATATTCGCGCACAACTCTCTACGGCTCTCCCAGTCTTTCTCAGTGAGTTCCCGCACTACCATCATTTTTGCATGGATGGAAATTAAGGTTCTCATGCAAAATCTTCCTCAAAGACATGTTGGAAATGCCTAAGGTAGAAGCATGTTTGCGCACTGAACGTCTAGGAGACAGCAAAATTGATGACTTTGCAGCTTGGATATTTTTAGGTGCTTGTGCAGTCTGAAGACGGCCTGGAGATTTTCTGTTCAATGTTGTACCCATATTTCTAAATTTAGCCACCCACTGAAGAATTGTTTTCCAATTTGGGACGTCACCATTAGGAAGAATGCTGAAGTGGGTTTAGAAAGCACATTGCTTAGTGATGATGGATTTGTTGTTTTTGAAGAACGCTTCAACAGCGAAAGCACGGTGCGCACCGGACCAAGACATATTTCTAACTGAAAACTACAAGGGATCGCCTATCAAAGGACCCCCCACCCCAACCCACTCGGCTCCCTCTACCTCACGCAATGATCTTGAGAAATGTGGTACATATATGTATATATGTATGTGTATGTGTGTGTGTATATATATATATATATATATATATATATATATGTATGTATATATATGTATGTATATATATGTATGTATATATATGTATGTATATATATATATGTATATATATGTATGTATATGTGTATGTATATATATGTATATGTGTATGTATATATATGTATATCACATCCTGACTTGGCTAGCTACTGAAGCCACCTTAATACTTAACATCCATGTATCTTTATGATGGTTTTTTGGTATACCACTCTAAAACAGACTTATAAATGTGGATATCCATTTTTTCTTTCTTTTTTTCAGAAAGTTGGTGTTACTGGACCTCCGGATCCACAGATGCGTTGCCCATCAGTCATTGAATTTGGGAAGTATGAGATTCACACGTGGTATTCTTCACCGTATCCCCAAGAGTACAGCAGGTACTGCATAGCTCAGTTTTCCATTCTGGAATTTTACGTGTCGTTATCATTTGTATGTAATTCTTAAATGTAAAAAGATTTACCTTTTGAGCTTAGGATAGCTATATTTTAAAATGGAGGGAAATATCACATTTATTATCATAGTGTTGAGCATAGTTGTGGCTAAAATGTTGCTAAATGTTTTGTGGGTCTTATTTTGTTTCTGATAGATTGAACGTGGTAGTGTGTTCTAAGGAGTAGGTTTCATGACTAAATGACTTAAACTGTACATTTAAAGTACATTCCACTTTGTTTTTTTTAATGCATTGTGGAATTATGTTTCAGCATATAGTTAAAAAAATCATTTAATTAACAAAGAAGTCATTAAAGAGACTGGCCCACTGCTTCCAGTGAATATTAAGTTAACAATGAAATAATCTCATGTTTGTTCTATTAATTCATAAATAATGCTGAGTTACACAGTTTGTAAATGCTCTTTAAAAAAAACATGTAAAATGTAGTTCTTAAACTTGGTTTCCAGGATGGTGAGAGTTAATTAAATTTGGCAACAGAACTGAGTAAAACAGTGTGTGGTTTAATGTATCACTTACTTGCTTACTTATTTTGAGGCTTGATAATGTCTAGATGCATGTTCACTTCCTGTTTGCTCTGCTGCTGTTATCTGTGTTGCTCTCTGCCCAAGCTAGAAGATGAGCTGTGTGCATGATGGAGTTGCCAGCTCTTGTTTGTTAGTGCAATTAATTAGACATGTTGCAATATGGATTACTATTTAGAGAGTGGCTGAACTGTGATTTTAACCCACATCTGTTGAAACATTTGAAATACCAAGCTATGCATTTTTTGTTTTGTTGTATTTCTTTGCCTGCCTGCTTTGGCCATTGTATTTTAAATTAAGTATTTTTCTTTAACAGAAAAGATTTTTTTATATAACTAAATGAGACCAAAAGAATGTTGTTTTACCCAGGACCACAATTCAAAGCCTGATTTTTTTTTTTTATAAATGTGT
Source organism: Erpetoichthys calabaricus (assembly GCF_900747795.2). Classification (NCBI taxonomy): domain Eukaryota; kingdom Metazoa; phylum Chordata; class Cladistia; order Polypteriformes; family Polypteridae; genus Erpetoichthys; species Erpetoichthys calabaricus. Next base: position 34,570,092 of record NC_041394.2, read on the forward strand.
GGCAGGCTGCCGAAATTATACTTATGTGAGTTCTGTCTGAGGTACATGAAGAGCAGAAGTATTCTTTACCAGCACATGAAAAAGTGTGGGTGGTACCATCCACCAGCCAATGAAATTTATCGAAAAGAAAACATTTCTGTGTTTGAGGTGAGTGCACCCTTCATTCTTTTTTTCACAAATACATTTCTTCTGCTAAAGTAATGTTACATTGTATTATACTAGTGTGACCAATATGCCTGTAAAAATGCACTTAAAATATTTCCATGCTGCTGAAACTGATGGATTCAGAGGTACGGTTGATCATAGATTTTTCCTTGAAATTGAGTTGAATTCAGCCTAATATGTATGAAAAGCATGGGATTTAATATTGAAGACAATAAATGGAACTAACAACTTAATCAGACATTTTCAGGTTTTTTTTCCTAGTTACAAAATAGTTTAATCTGGTGGAATGCACATAATACAGCTAAGAATAGTATAAAGCTCCAGTAGAAAGTTCCACATAGGAAGTACCACACTGTTACCAATGTAAACAACATATACGAAATCAAAATTAACCTTTTGATTAACATTAATTTGTTTAGTCATATGTAAAAGATAATTCAGAAACAATTATTCAACATTGATAATATTCACTACAAAAAATTTGTTAATTTATTCACGTTTTCAGATGAACCAACAACATGAAATTTGCACAGAGTGATTTTTGTATACTTGCTGTCACCTGCTTTTTAAAGGATTCATCCTGCTCTCACCCAATTCGGCAAAAAGTGAACCTAAATTTTGCTCATTAATGGTCACAGCAGAGCTGTGAGAGAAGCAAGGTCGCTGTTGATTTCATACACTTAGTATTGGCCTGAAAAGGAGGGAGTCCTTGGACACAAACATCAGACATTCCACTCACACTGGTGTAAATTAGTCACCAATCAAAAATAGTGCTCTGATTTGCAGTGTGACCGCGTACACAACCTTGACAGAGGAATAATTCAGTAAAAAAAGAAACATTTTTTAAGGAAAAACTAAATTTAAAAATTCTCCTGCAAAATATTACATTTTCACCTACTTTTTTAAAAAGCACATATACTTAGGGTTGCCTAAATCTGAGTGATCTAGTAAATGCTTCATATAAGGAATCAGAAACAAGTAGACATTTATATGGAATTCTGAATTTAATGTCAAATTACTGGGGTTCATAATTGTCAGGTTTAATTTCCAGCATGTGTTTTGTATTCTGCTGAGTCCTGAAAGGTCATGTGGACCTCACTGTACCTTTGAAATTGCTCTAGCATAATGGAAAGCTCTATTAGTTGTTTTCAATTTTAATGGTTATTTAGCTGGTTGATGTTTAAACGTTTGGAGGCAGGATTTCAAATGGATGTCATACATTGTCTTGTTTTCTGTTAGAATTAATTTCTCTCCTTTTCATTTTTGCCCTTTTCTGTCTCATTCTTTCACTTGTAACATGCTGGAAGCAGCAGCATGAGCTGATGAGAAAGGGTCTATAAACCACCTTGTGACATGTGGCAAATTCTGACTGTTTCTTTTATGTTTTAGTCCTTCAGCCTTATTTAAACTGTTAAAAAGGGGAATAAAGTAAAAAAGAATTCAAATATTTGTTTGTGGTGTACTTGTATAATAAGCCAGATAAGACCTATTTAGGTAGTTCCTAGTTTACACACACATGCGCTTGCCTTGCATTTCAGCCCATGTTAGGAAGGATATGACCTGTGTAACCGAGGGCTACATTTACAAATGCGAATCATTCCATCACTAATCCACCTGGAGAAATTATTTCTAGTTCCCAAATGTGACATTTGCTTATTTAATCAAGTAACGAAAACACACTTAACATAATAAAAGGTATATCCTGATTTTTCTTGCTGTTGTTATTGTTGTTATGTGGATCTTTACTTTCACTTAATCTTTTTAGTGAATTCCCTCACTGACCATTTTTTTGTAAAACATGGCATTAGGTCCTTTTTAAGCACGTAGGTGCCATGTGTGCATGCATACAGTATCTAATAATTCTTAACATTTCTGCAGCACTCTCTTGGTAAACATCTTAAGAGTGGACATAAGTTTTATGATGTCTTTTTTTTTTCTCACATAAACATTTAGGTTACTAGATCTCTGTATTATTTTTGTAGACCTTTTTCCCCTTTGTTTCCTTTTGGTGTATTGGCACAATCAACTCAAGGCATGATGATTAACAAAGACAGAATCAAGATACTGTATATTGGTTCATTATAATCAGAACCATATCATCCCTTTATTATCATCTAAGCCCACTTATTAAATCATTGTTGCAGTATTTACCTGAATAATCGATTATCAGTATATTTGTTTGTTGCATCCCTAGTGAAGGAGGATTTCTTTGGTGTAGCCTTTCACTATAGTATACTAATGCTCTGTGTAAGAAAGGACAGAGCCGGTTATACTTCCTTAGAAGGCTGGCGTCCTTCAACATCTGCAATAAGATGCTGCAGATGTTCTATCAGACGGTTGTGGCGAGCGCCCTCTTCTACGTGGTGGTGTGCTGGGGAGGCAGCATTAAGAAGAAAGACGCCTCACGCATGGACAAACTGGTGAGGAAGGCAGGCTCTATTGTTGGCATGGAGCTGGACAGTTTGACATCTGTGGCAGAGCGACGAGCGCTCAGCAGGCTCCTATCAATTATGGAAAATCCACTGCATCCACTAAACAGCGTCATCTCCAAACAGAAGAGCAGCTTCAGCGACAGACTGCTGTCACTGTCCTGCTCCACTGATAGATTGAGAAGATTGTTCCTCCCCCAAACTATGCGACTCTTCAGTTCCACCTGGGGGGTATTTGGGTAAACATTATACAAAGATATTGTCTGTTTTTTACCTGCATTATTATCAATCTTTAATTTAATATTGTTTTTTGTATCAGTAAGGTGCTACTGGAGTATATGAATTTCCCCTTGGGATTAATAAAGTATCTATCTATCTATCTATCTATCTATCTATCTATCTATCTATCTATCTATCTATCTCTCTCTCTCTCTCTCTCTCTCTCTCTCTCTCTCTCTCTCTCTCTCTCTATCTCTATCTCTATCTCTCTCTCTCTCTCTCTCTCTCTCTATCTCTCTATCTCTCTATCTATCTCTCTATCTCCGTGTCTGTCTGTCTGTTTTTACTGCATTATTTTTTTCTTAATTTAAGAACAACTACATTTCTTTCTCATTTGCAGGTGGATGGAAATGTCAGTACTATATATTGTCAGAACCTCTGCCTTCTAGCTAAGCTCTTCCTGGACCATAAAACACTTTATTATGATGTCGAGCCCTTTCTCTTCTATGTACTAACACAGAATGACTCCAAGGGTTGCCACCTTGTTGGGTATTTCTCAAAGGTGAGTCATCAGCAATTACTGGGTGCCCTTCATCTTCTAACGTTTGTCAATGTATATAACTGATCCTTTTTTTGACACTCATACTTTTCTCTGTTAGTATTTAAGGATGTTTCTTTAGTGTCACCTTGGTATGTTGTTATTTTGATCTTTATAGTGAATAAGATACTGGAATCAGTTGCAATATAGTGAAATAACTGCCAATAAATATACTTTTGCTTACCCCTACTAAATTAAACCTAGAACCCTATTTGTTTAGCTGAGTGCATTAAGCGATATTTTACTTTGCACGAAAAGAATTTTCTAGATATATCTCCACTAGTTAGCATGCGGGTGTGTCCTACTTGTTGCTTCTGTTCTTCACTTACTCCAATACTTCATCATGTAAATGTTATAGGGTTTCATATATTCTCCCTCTTTTTTAGGAGAAACATTGCCAGCAGAAGTACAATGTGTCCTGTATCATGATTCTTCCTCAGTACCAGCGTAAGGGCTATGGCCGATTTCTTATTGACTTTAGTAAGTATTGGTCTTCTAACTCTGAACATTTCTGACTGGAAAAAAGAAAAACAACACCTTCCCCTCCCATTTTCAAAATTGCCTTGTGTGTGATATTAAATGGTGTTATGAAATTTATGGTACTCTTCTTATTTGTAGGCTACCTTTTGTCAAAAAGAGAAGGCCAGGCTGGTTCACCAGAAAAACCACTTTCTGACCTGGGTCGCCTCTCCTACATGGCGTACTGGAAAAGTGTCATTTTGGAGTGCCTTTTTCACTGCCGGGACAAGCAGTTGAGCATAAAAAAATTGAGTAGGCTGACTGGTATATGCCCCCAGGATATCACATCCACATTACGGCAGCTTCACATGTTGGAGTATCGTGAGGACCGGTAACAGCCCTTTTTTTGCCCAAATGCAGTGTGTTTGACATTTTGATGACTGTTTCTAATTAATAAAACCTTTCTGTTCGTAGGTTTGTGCTTGTGAGGAGGGAGAAGATGATCCAGGAACACATGGCACGTTTGCAAAACAACCCACGCAAGATGGAAGTGGATCCTGATTGCTTGCGTTGGACACCTGTAATTGTTGCTCATACCATGGTGTCAGAGGAGGAGGAAGAGGAGGAGGAAGAAGATGAGGAGGAAGTACTTGTTAAAGAGGTTAGAGCTAAATTACATTATTGTTATTTTGCTTGTCAATATCTGCTACCATTGCTTCAAGTAGGAAATGTTAGCAGTCTTCTATTGTTAGACATATGCAGATGTGTATATATTTATTTTTTTTAGACTAAACCTGTCACTGCTTCGTTAGCAAGTTCTTGGGATAAAGGCGATGATGAAGACAAATGTTTCGCTTTGGTATTGAACAACAAGATTCTTACCACGTCTACACCTACATCTGGTTCACCTACTATTGACACCCATCTTGCAGCACTGGACACTTCTCTAATAGCAAATGGAGAAGCAAGGAGAGGAAGAAGAGGAAAGAGGAGGAAAGGGGGATTTGGTGACAAAGGAAAATCAGATTTTCCAGGAGCTGAGACAGATGATATTACACCAGATGCAAAAGATGAGGAAGAGGAGCGGTCAGCATGCAGCCGTCAAGCTATTGATGGAAAGGTGTCTCTTTTAAAGGGATGGTTTTCAAATGGAGAGCCTCCTCGAAGAGGTCGACCAGGAAGGAAGAAGGGTGCTTTGAAACGGCGATTTAGTGAAGGCTGTGAAACATTAGCTAAGGACCAGAGGCAGCAGTTACAGAAGACTGAGTCTCCACATCTGCCGCAGAGAAGACTACTTGATGGGGCAGTAGAATCAAGAAAAAGAAGCTTCATTGAAAGCAGTGAGGAAGAACTAGAGGAAGATGATGATGAGAAAATGAGACCCATGTCACCACCTGTCCTTACCAAGCCCACTCTCAGTGGGCTGAAATGCAAGGTAACGGTTTCTTTTATATGCAACATCTGATTTTTCAATATTTACTGAGTAGTAAAGTATAGCATCCCCATTGGTAGCAGTGTAAATATATCTTGTTTAAATTTTTCCATTCACAATGTGTCACTGAATTGGTTTTAATTTACCCATTAGACTGACCGTGCAGTGTCCATGTTAGTACCTAGCCCAATGTAAGCTGCTAAGGGTAAGAAACCACCACCATTTAAGTAAGCAAAACTTTGCCATGTAAAATTAAAGACTAAAGACCAATTTTAATACTGAATTGAGTAACAGCAATAAGGTTCTGCTTTAAAAAAAAAAAACAACTTTTATATTGGAGTAAAACTGCTAAGACTATTTGATAGCGCATGCCACACTGTTCAAGATGTCCTTGCTTTGCACCCTTCTTGGATTCCTGAAGCAATGCTAGGTGTTGAGACAAACGATACAAAATGAAAAACAGAATAACTCAAGGTACAAAGCCTACAAAAAAATGCTTTCAGCATTGAAATCTGTCTCTAATACAAAGCTTTTACATCATCATCATCATCATCCCTGCTTATGTGGCTGTTTAGCAATATTAGTTGATTGCCCACCAAATTATTTTTTCTCCACTTTCAACAGTCTTGGGCATCCTTTGTGGTGAGACTTGTACTTTTTCGTATCGCCCAACAAAACCATTGAACGCGTCATCTTTGGCCTCACTCTGGTCCTCACTCCTCCACCTTCCCCCTGGTGCACCTCCTCACCCTATTATACTCTGGCTTTCATGTCAAAAGCTCAAACCACCTTAAGGTGTTTCTCCTCAGCACAGCACATATCACATCTACACTAATGCTTTTTCATAATATGACATTCATGTTCCTCAACATGTTATCTAAGCAGCAGAACTTCCCTACTTTCTCTAAATCATTTTTCCGATATCTAAATTTACACTATATTAGCTTTCTGCACCCTTCTATCAGACTGTCTATGAACAAAGGTTACACTTGCTACCTGCAGATTACATTTCCCAGCATCCCTATCTAACAAACTGTGCATTGAGTTCAGTTTCTTTGAGCACGTACACCACAGACGCCATCTTTTCCACTGCCATTCACTTCCAGCCATCACCTTGATCTTTTCTGCATTTACCTTGAGGCGTTTTGCCTCCAAACTACCTTTCCATTTCAATATGTTCTTCTTTGGTTCTATCTTTTTACCATTGGCTCGAGAACATTGACATATAAGAGATTCCGAGGTGTTCTTCACACACTTCTATGGTCACCAACTCCCATCACTGTTACAAAAGGAGCACACTCAGAATGAATCATTGTTTGCAGCCCTAGTCTCACCTCAAAAACTTCACTGTCCCTGCCTGCTTTTTTAACAACTGTCCATGCTTCCCCATGCATTGATATCATCACAGACAATCATTTGTCTATGCCTAACATTTTTAGCGTCCACCTTAGCACCTCTTGTGGCACCCTGTCGGATACCTTCCACAGGCAGAACAGTACTTTATTCATTGTCTTTCCCTACATTTGCCTGATTAGAAAAATCGCATTTGTTATTTTTTCTAGAAATGAAACCAAACTGCATTTCACAAACTTCAGCCTAATTCCTCATTCTTTTCTCTAGCACTCTTTAAACCACCTTGAATATCTACTCCAATAGCTTGGATACTCAAGATGACCCACACTTCTGGGCCTTTAGCATTTCTGACACCAGTCCAGTTTTGACAATTACTTTACCCATTTTCACTTTTTTCAGTGCTTTTAGACCTCCTTGGGTTCTTCTGTTTTCTCACAACACAAATAAATCAATGTCCAAATCTAGGGATGCACCGATACCACTTTTTTGGAAAACGAGTACGAGTACTTGCATTTCAGTACTTGCCGATACCGAGTACTTAATAAAAACATGATTTAAATTTACAGGTAACAGCTTTAGTCATATAATTTAACAAAAAAAACAAGAAACTCTCGTCTATCCACTGGGAGGTTAGGCTAATTAACGACACGGGGCTAACACTGCTTGTCCAAATATCCATGGTGAAACTAAACGCAGAGGAGGCTTGCAGTAGGCTGTGGATATGTTTTTTCACGGAGTCGTGTAGTTTAGGCAGCTCCGTGTCAGTCATGTAGCGGCGGCTTGGGACATCATATCTGGGCTCCAGAACATGGAGGAGACGCAGGAATCCCACATTTTCTACCTCCGAGAGTGGCTGGTCACTCAATGCAATGTACTCGATAATTGCCTGTTATTTTCACAGCACGTGGATTGTCTCTGGACATTTTCTCTCGTCTAGCAAGAGTTTGCTACAGCGTGGGTTGTGTTGGTTTAGAAGCGTGGGTAAACTCTTTGTACTCGTTGTCGTGGTGGGATTTTAGGTGCTTGATTAAATTACTTGTGTTAAATGCGCTACCTTTTGAGCCTTCTCTGGACAATTTCGCTGAGCACAATTTGCAGTCCGCCTTTGTTTTGTCGTCTTCATTCACTTTGAAATAGTTCCACACGGCTGACATGTCTCGCCTCGCCTTCTCCCCGCTCTGAGCTGCAGCCGGAGCCTGGGGGCGGGCACTCGGCGCCTGTGATTAACCCCTTACACGCCGCTCAAACATAGACATTTCTCAGACCGTGGTATCGGTCCCCGGTATCGGGGGACTTTTAACGAGTACGAGTACTTTAGAAAATGTGGTATCGAGGCCGATACCAGATACCCGTTTCTGTATCGGTGCATCCCTATCCAAATCATTATCCTCATTCTGCAGTTTCTACATATAGTAGTGCTCATAAGTTTACATACCCTGGCTGAATTTGTAAGATGTGTACATTAAAGATGACTGACCAGGCAGAAGACATTTAATTTACTTTTAATGAAATCCAAGTTAAACTATAAGGCATCAGAGAATAGCACAACCATTAAACAAAACATAGTAATAAAGAAAATAACGAAATTGTTCTTGTTCAAAAGTTTGCATACCCTTAGTTCTTAATACTGTTTATTGCCCCCTTTAGCATCAATGATGGCATGCAGTCTTTTGTTATAGTTGTGGGTGAGGCACTTGATTTTCTCAGGTTGTACAGCTGCCCATTCGTCTTGGCGAAACACCTCCAGGTAAGGAGACTGTGATGGCCATTCCAGCTTCCCTCACTTTAATCTGCTGTAGCCACTGAAAGGTCAACTTGGCCTTGTGTCTTGGATCATTGCCACGTTGGAAGATCCAAGTATGTCCCATTCGCAGCTTCCAGATGGATGAATGTAAGTTGTTGCCCATTGATTTCTGATGACATGCTGCATTCATCTTGCCATTAATTTTCACTGATTTACCTATGCTACTGTAGCTCATGCACCCCAAGAACAGCAGAGATCCACCTCCATGCTTCACAGTAGGGATGGTGAACTTTTTGTCATGAGCCTTGTTGCATCCTCTCCAAACATGGTGTTTATAATTGTGGCATTGGCACATTTAAGAGCTTTTTTCTTGCAACTTGGCCTTGCTACCCATTTTTGTCCAAGTACCTCCTTATTGTGCATCTTGAAACAGCAATACCACTTGTTTGCAGAGAAGTCTGTATCTCCACTGAAGTGGCTTGTAGGTTTTTCTTGGTAGCTCAACAAATGATCATGGCAGATGTGGCTGAAATCTTGGTTGATCTACCTAATCTTGGCCTTTTTTAAATCAGAGTTTGAACTCTACTAACAGGCATTTTCAGGTCTCCGGATATCATTTTATGTCCTTTTACTGATATTTGCAAATTAACAACCTTTTCTCGCACGTCTTTTGGCACTTCTTTTGCTTTCCCTGTGTCTTGATATCCAGCAATTTTTGCCTGAATTTAAATTGACTATTTATACACCTACACTGATTATAATCAAAGAGGTTACGGGTGTGGACACTCTTCCTTAATTACCCTTAATGTGAACTTGTGTGTGTCCGCTTGTGTATATGTTATTGGCCCCAGCGTTCAATGGTGTGTAAACTTATAATCAGGCCCATTAGGGTGATTTCAGTTATCATTAAGATTTAAAAATTGCACACACAATAATGTGATAATAAATTGCCTCACCTGAGCACACTCCCTAATGAAGTGGAAAGTTTTCTGCAGGTCAGGTCAGGTTGGGGAATGTGCACTGGTACAGCGCATTGCCAAAACCACCACATGATGAAACATTGGATCCTGGTTGGCAACCCCCCAGGAAGATATGAGGTCCTATCCCACTCCCCGGAAATGACCATCTATCTGCTGCAGCCAGGTGTTACGTGGCCTTCCCCTTGGCTTGTTCCAGCTGCTCATGACCTCAACAATTAGGGTCCTGTGAGCTGGATTACCCTCAGGGAATCACACCACATGACCATAGTGCCATAACTGATGCTCCATCACTGTGCAGGTAATGTGCCACATTCGGGACTCCATGAGCAACCTCTCATTCGACACAAAGTCAAACCAGTGGTACCCAAGGATTCTCCAAAGAAACACTGTACCAAATGCGTCCAGTCTTCATCTCATGTCATTGGATAGTGTCCATGTCTTGCAACCATAGAGCAAGACAGGAAGCACCAAGACACTAAAGACTTGGACCTTAGTCCTTTTGCAAAGATATCAGAATGATCCCATACCCTATACCAGTGACCTCATGACACCCCTTGCTCTTCCATTTTGTCTACTGACTTCATGGGAAGAGACACCAGAGACATGAATGTCACTGCCGAGGTAAGTTAACCTCTCAACAAGGTCAACACTCTCTCTGCAGACAGACACACTGCTGATGGCTGTGAAGAGAGCAAGAACACACCCCTGATGAACCCCAGAATCAACTGGGGAAAAATGCAGAGGTTCTGTCTCCACTCTGCAAAGCACTCACAGTACCAGTTTACAGGCTGGCCATGATATCCAGCAACTTTGGGGGGATCTCATCCTGAAGTCTCAGGATGTCCCACAGGGCAGTTCAATCAATTAAGTCAAACGCTTTATGAAAATCGACAACGGCTGCAAAGAAGCACTGTTGATATTCGCGTTTGTGCTCTATGAGAACCCTCAGTGCCAGGATGCGGTCAATGGTAGACTTCTTAGACTTTTTCCACATTTTGTTACGTTACAGCCTTATTCCAAAATGGATTAAATTCATTTTTTTCCTCAGAATTCTACACACAACACCCCATAATGACAACGTGAAAAAAGTTTACTTGAGGTTTTTGCAAATTTATTAAAAATAAAAAAACTGAGAAATTACATGTACATAAGTACAGTGGAACCTCGAGATACGATCACCTCTATATACGAGAAATTCAAAATACGAGGAAAGTATGAGCGAAAAATTCAGATCTAAATATGAGCATTAGCTCGCATAACGAGCCACGAGCCAGGCTGTGGGTATAGCTCGCGGCTTAGCGAGGGGGCGTGGTAGCAGTTGCGAGCTGCAGGGCGATCTGCGGTGTCTGCGTTTCTCACCTAAGTGCACAGGTGGGAAACTGCCCACATCCATGATTGTTCCTGTGGCTGATGGGCTGCAGCTGCCATGTCCTCCCCGCATATATAGAAAAGCGCGAGCCGGTTAAGAGGGAGAAGAAGTAAAAGAAAAGAGAGGAGTGAGAACGGAGGTTGCAGGAGGAGGCAGGAATCGGCAGCAGTAGGAAGTCGGTGCGGGAGAGCGAGCGAGTGCAGGCTCGCGTGTAGCTGAACAGTGAGCTGAACAGGCGAGCCAAACAGCTGAAGCAGGACGGTGTAGAGAAGGTCAGCTGCATTAAGAGTGTCTCGCCTGTTGCAGAGCCCGCATGGGAGAAGCAGGTGAGACGCTAACAGAGAAGAAGCACCGGGGATTGTCATCTGTTTTTTAAAGACTGCTTCCTGTTGACGTTTTAACCTCGTGTTAAAGGATTGTTATTCTTGTGTATTTTAAACCTCCACTTCACAACTGTTTTAAGGATTATTTATTTAAAGATTTATTGAATGCTCTACTGCACTTTGGACACCTGTTTTGATTCTTTTAATAATCAGTTATATTATTTACCACTGTTATTTATTAAAGGTAGACTACAGTATACAGTATTTAATTTATCAGTGTTATTTGTTTGGAAAATTGATTTTTATGTTAATATATTTGGGGTGCGGAACGGATTAACTGGATTTCCATTATTTTCAATGGGGAAGTTTGTTCTAGATACGAGAAATTCGCTGTACAAGCACAGTGCTGGAACGAATTAAACTCGTATCTAGAAGTTCCACTGTATTCACAGCCTTTGCTCAATACTTTGTAGATGCACCTTTGGCAGCAATTACAGCCTCAAGTCTTTTTGAATATGATGCCACAAGCTTGGCACACCTATCCTTGGCCAGTTTCGCCCATTCCACTTTGCAGCACCTCTCAAGCTCCATCAGGTTGGATGGGAAACGTCGGTGCACAGCCATTTTAAGATCTCTCCAGAGATGTTCAATCGGATTCAAGTCTGGGCTCTGGCTGGGCCACTCAAGGACATTCACAGAGTTGTCCTGAAGCCACTCCTTTGATATCTTGGCTGTGTGCTTAGGGTCATTGTCCTGCTGAAAGATGAACCGTCGCCCCAGTCTGAGGTCAATAGCGCTCTGGAGCAGGTTTTTATCCAGGATGTCTCTGTACATTGCTGCAGTCATCTTTCCCTTTATCCTGACTAGTCTCCCAGTCCCTGCCGCTGAAAAACATCCCCACAGCATGATGCTGCCACCACCATGCTTCACTGTAGGGTTGGTATTGGCCTGGTGATGAGCGGTGCCTGGTTTCCTCCAAACGTGACGCCTGGCATTCACACCAGAGAGTTCAATCTTTGTCTCATCAGACCAGAGAATTTTCTTTCTCATGGTCTGAGAGTCCTTCAGGTGCCTTTTGGCAAACTCCAGGCGGGCTGCCATGTGCCTTTTACTAAGGAGTGGCTTCCGTCTGGCCACTCTACCATACAGGCCTGATTGGTGGATTGCTGCAGAGATGGTTGTCCTTCTGGAAGGTTCTCCTCTCTCCACAGAGGACCTCTGGAGCTCTGATAGTGACCATCGGGTTCTTGGTCACCTCCCTGACTAAGGCCCTTCTCCCCTGATCGCTCAGTTTAGATGGCCGGCCAGCTCTAGGAAGAGTCCTGGTGGTTTCGAACTTCTTCCACTTATGGATGATGGAGGCCACTGTGCTCATTGGGACCTTGAAAGCAGCAGAAATTTTTCTGTAACCTTCCCCAGATTTGTGCCTTGAGACAATCCTGTCTCGGAGGTCTACAGACAATTCCTTTGACTTCATGCTTGGTTTGTGCTTTGACATGAACTGTCAACTGTGGGACCTTATATAGACAGGTGTGTGCCTTTCCAAATCATTGTCCAATCAACTGAATTTACCACAGGTGGACTCCAATTAAGCTGCAGAAACATCTGAAGGATGATCAGGGGAAGCAGGATGCACCTGATCTCAATTTTGAGCTTCATGGCAAAGGCTGTGAATACTTATGTACATGTGCGTTCTCAATTTTTTTATTTTTAATACATTTGCAAAAATCTCAAGTAAACTTTTTTCACGTTGTCATTATGGGGTGTTGTGTGTAAAATTCTGAGGGAAAAATGAATTTAATCCATTTTGGAATAAGGCTGTAACATAACAAATTGTGGAAAAAGTGATGCTCTGTGAATACTTGCCAGATGCACTGTAAAACCAGAGTGCTCCGGTCGCTGGTAGGTGAGCAGATGATCACAAATCATATTGAAGATGAAACTAGCAAGGACCTTACCTGGCTCCAAGAGTAGTGTTATCCCCCTGTAGTTGCAGCAATCCAGGAGATCACCCTTCCTTTTCCAGGTAGGAGTGGCAAGTCCCGCTTTTCAGTCTTTTGGGATGACGACCATCATCTGAATGGAAGCAAAGACCGCTTGCAATGCAAGGAGGACAGCCTTACCACCAGCCTGAAGAAGTTCACCCCTGATAGCACAGATCCCTATAGCCTTCCCTACCCTCAGGTGGTTCTTCACCTGTGCAGTCTTAGCGAGACGACTGGGAGGTTTGCAGCTACCAACCTCTCAAGTTATCCCTGCAAGTTGGAGGACCATTTGTAAGGCGGATGCAGTTTAATGTCACGATTAGCAAATTTTCTAAATAACAGCCAATATTTCACAGAATCTGCCAGGGTATGTAAACTTATGAGTACTACTGTATATACCTTCCAGGTATCCTTAATCTAATTTTTATCAGTCCTGACGCTCCCTTCCCTCCCTACTATATTCTGGCTGTCTTTTACCATCTGCTTTGTAATTAGGGTTGGGACTTGAGAAATGGTTACAAAGTAGAACTGGTTGTACATTTTTAAGAACCACAAAATCAGAAAGCTGTTTTAATTTCAGGGCACTTATTGATTCCTATGTGCACAACTTTCAAACAATTATCTGAGTCTAATAAATGTTCTTGATGCAGACATGCACATCTTCTCCTGGACCTGTGATGTGTCATCATTGTAGCCTACATCATGTCACCAGCATGTTGATTTGTTTTGTTCAACACCTGGGGCCTCATGCATGACGCCGTGCATAGAGTTAGCACTATAACATGATGTAAGCACAAAAGCTTACGCACTTAAGCTTAAGCTTTGTGCTTACGCACAAAAAAATCCAGATGCATAAATCTGTGCGAATGCCAGCTTCCACGTTCTTCCGCTACATAAATCCCGGTCTGCATGAAAAGCAACGCATGTGCACGCACCTGCTATCCCGCCCCAACTCCTCCCAGAATTATGCCTCTTTGAATATGCAGATCAATATAAATAGCCCTTAAGATCAGCCTTCTGTGAAAAGACAGCGGCAAAGTACCAGGGAAAATAAAAGAATTTCAGCGAATACCAAGTGGAGGCAAGGAAAAACTTACTATTTGTTGGTTTAAACAGTGGTATAAACAACAAAAGGAAGTTCATCGAGTGACACAGAGTGTTGGAGAAACTCGAAAGCTCAAGTTCACAAAGTCACACAGTGCCCGAAATATAAAAGAAGTTGTCTGATATCAAAGTCGCCGTGACAAGGCGAGTCGTAGCCCACCGTGAGTGTCATATGAAGCTTATTAGGGTACAGAGAAAAAAAAAGCATGAAATGACAACTTTAATCTCGAAATTTCCACTTTAATCATGTAGTTTATTTTGTCATTAAAGTAGAACATCATAAACTTCATCTTAAAATCGTTTAATTTACTAGTTTCTCAAATCCCATCGTAACTAAAGTAGCACGTAAAATGCTTTGTTTCGTATTTGATCTTCTATGTGTGCGAATCACTACGTGCTTCCAGGCTTTCTCTTCCTCCGACAGGACACAGAATCCATTACATTCGTAATACTACAGCTCTCTGAATAATTAAAATACTGAGAAGTATACGTGATATAATTTTCATGATGATAGGTGTTAAAACATGTTGTTAAACATAGGAACACGGTGGTGCAGTGATTGTTCATGTCTCATGCAAGATGCTTGCTGCGCCATGCGTGACCTTCGATGAAATACTTTATTGTAGCAGTACTGTCTCTTTCAAATGTACTAACCCCCAATTCCTGTCCTTACTTTTCTTTCTCCAAATACCCAATCACCACACAATCAGCTCTGTAATAGATGTTAAGCCATCTGTAAGCTTAGAACGCCGATTCTTCAAAACTTTTAAGGAACATTGAAATATCTTCGTAGTACATGTTTAATTATTCTATCCATCTGTCCTTCCAGTGTTGCGCCAGCCACAGCAAGAATACAGCGCGAGGCAGGAACAATCCGTCAACTAGCTAGCGCTGCTGCACCGTGTAGTTAAAGTTAAAGTTTTATCTGTATAATACAGTATAATAAACATATTTTGCTGCATTTCATCTTAAAAATGATATTGTCATCATATGTAAATACACGCTTTATAAAGTGGCTCAGGTTATGCAATATTATAACTATCATAAGTTTACAGTGAGGTAATTGTATTTAAAAGGAAACAGTTCTACGAGGAGCACTTGATGGACTAATTGAGTGCGTTTAGAATTCTTGGGATGAAACTGTTTGTGAACCGCGAGGTCAGTACAGGAAAGACTCTGAAGCGTTTGTCGGATGAGAGCAGTTCAAATAGCGAATGACTGAGGTAGCGTGTGCTTGATGCTATATACCGATAATTCTCTTTCTAATCAGCTGGTCTACAGCTGTGATTCACACTCAGATACAGTGATATAAATACTCCAAGTGGTGCAATGAGAGTAATATGGAAAAAGATGATCCAATGTGGCAACCCCTAACGGGAGCAGCTGAAAGAAGAAGAAGGTGGTGCATTAAGAGTAACAACACTAAAGCAGTTATGGTATTTGGAATAGTTTGACCATTCTGTGGACCATTATATTGTTACAGGTTTATTACAATCAGATGTATTAACTCTTTTAGGGCTAATTTTTTTTTTTTTCTTTTCTCCCAGGGCTGAATATTTTTCCAAAAACTAACATTTTTTAAAAAAGAACACAAAGCAATTGTTTAACATATCAAATCAACAAAAAATATTTACTTTTGACAAATGTTACTGTCTTGCATGTTGTATGAGCCTGAATTCTCTATGATTTCACATACATATCACATACATTTTACACAGCAAAGTCTGATCTCGCTCAAAGCAGCCAATTTCAGTCATTGCCACATTGCACTCCTTACAATATGTGTTGTTTTGATGCCTATTTTTCAATTGTCTGTTGCTGCATTTTCTAACATATATTGTTAGTGTGTACTGTAGAGAGACAAGTCACCCATTTGCCATCGTGCCATGCCACTGCCACCAAGTTTTCTGCCTGCATGAAAACCGTATTGTCACCTCTTTTCATCTTCTGAAACTTTATGAACTTTATGTATGGCATTATAGCCTGGCTCACCCATGGGATTTGCTTCTGTTTATTACAGAAGTGAATAAAACTTTGCAGCAGCACGTACCTAAGCCACCAGGGGACAAAACACGTTTGGACCAATGCTCCCTGAAGTTATATCACCAGTTCTGTCCCATCTCTATTTGTAATGCCACAGCGCGCTTCATCTCGTCTTTCGTTGTGGGTTTCCACTTTGAAAAACGAGAATGTGATGCAAACGCAGCCCGCGATTCAAAAAAAATCTCTGCCTACCTGTTTGTCTCATCTGACAGTAGCTGAAAAGCAGCATCAGGAGAGAGCAGCCTGAAGTACAGCAGCTGGTGATCTGTCGTGTCCAAAAGCAAGCCATGCCGTCTTGTAAACTCCGGTAGCCACATCGGCTCTCAACGGATCAATGTATGTGTATTTATCCCATGCGAACCTTGCCGTAGATGCATCGGCTGCGCGAAGGCACTCAACTGGCAGCAGATCCGCTCGCGCGGCATCGGCTGGTGTCTGATCAGCTGATGCCTGCTTCTAACTCTCTTGCTCGATCTCCTGATAACTGCCAATAAAGTCCGATTCTGAAAAATCAAGAGTCCGACTCCGCGGTAATGCGCAAAACAACGTCTGCCAAGTGTTTTCTTTTCTGCACTTGCTTCGCTGCCTTTTCACATGTCGGTGCCATCTTGCCTTTGTTTACATTTCGCAACTCACGCACACGCAATGTTTATTTGCCGAGTCAACGAGTCTAGCATTCCTCCAAGCACAGAGGGAATGCCTGTGACATGACAGTGAGATTTGTCGCCATTAACAGCTGATTGTCGCCCTTTATCCCTGGATGTCGACTTTTGTCGACATTCGCCTTCAACCCCTCCTGTCGACAAAAGTCGACATCCGCCCTAAAAGAGTTAAACTAATAAACAATATGCGGTTAATTTCAGTGTATTTATAAAGCCAAGTCAGGGATGTGGATATAAAAAAGAAAGGGTAACCACATAGGGACAGTAGCACTGCTTTGACGCTGGTTGCCACCAGTCTGCAAAACCGAGCAGAGAACTTGCGTACGACAGGGTATGAGCTACCGTGGAAATGTGTGTGGCCTTACACCAAGTTTAGGTTTTATACATCGTGATTTGAACGTGGAAACGTTCTTACGCAACATTTTGTGCGTACGCACCATTTATACATGAGGCCCCTGGTCCCTGAAATACTATGCAGAATTGTGGGTATTCTGCACAAATGTATTAATTCTCACAAGCACGCTACAGGATTAGATGATATGGTTGGTATTTGATGCCATGAATTTAAACTGCATTAAAAGCACCTCAAATAAATGTACTTAAAATTCTGGATAAAAACAGGCTCTAATATATTTTTTTGCTAAAAGCAATATAAATATTCAAGAAACTGACTTGGATTGTTCAGTTAATTTGTACTGTGTTTCACTGCTTTTTATTTGATTACCGTAATTGACCATCATCAATTTATGATTGTGTTGTGACACTTCAAGACACTTGTCTGTCTTTAGAATGTCAATTTATTTATATAGCACATTTAAAACAAGATAGGAATTCTGTGGCCAAAGTGCTTTACAATTAAAGGAGGATAAAAAACATACAATTAATCATAAATAGAAATAAAATAAATAATAAGTAGAAGTAAGATTACATAATCACAATGAGGAAACCATCAGTATTACTGAAGGTCATGGAAAGCAAGTGAATAGAAATGAGTCTTTAATCTTGTTTTGAACAGTTCAATTGTAGACGACTCCTTTATGTAATGAGGTAAAGAGTTCCACAGGCGACGAGCAGCAGCAGCTGCAAAAGCCCTGTCCCTCTTCGTTTTACACCTGGTACGAGGGAGAACAAGAGACAACTGACCAGAAAATCTAAGCACTCTAGATGGCAGGTGTAAAGCACACAATTCAGATAAATAGGCAGGAGCAAGCCCATGGAAAGATTTAAAAACTAGCAACATCCATCCATTATCCAACCCGCTATATCCTAACTACAGGGTGATGGGGAACTAGCAACAAGATTTTAAAATCAATTTGAAAACTGACAGGCAGCCAGTTTAAAGAAGCTAATATTGGACAAACAGAATCAGACTTTACAGAATGTCTGTATTGGGCAGACTGAATTTAAACTTGAATCTGAGAACTGAAATCCATGAGACACACACACATAAAGGGATAAACAGTGTTCAAATGTAACTCAAGAAAATTAGTTGTAGCGTGGCAGAAAGAACTACACATCCTTTAGTATCAGAGCTGGCCTTTTCGTATTTATGTGTGCAGGCCTCCTCTACCCGTAGTGAGAGGGTTTTATCCACTGCTGGAGACACAATATGCCCAGAGCATCACATATATTACTAGAAAATGCTAATATGCTGATTTTTCTTAACAAGAATTGTTGACTTCTTTGTTGTACGCAAGCGTGCATACACTTTGTGTAGTTGTAATATTTAGGTTGAAGAAATATTATTTTTGAAAACACCCTGCTTTTGTTTTACTGTTTCAGATAATTTTTGTTGTAAAACTTTAAGGTAAACTCTTTATTCTCTTTAAATACCTTTTTTGTGTTATTGAAACATTTTGACCATTTTTATTTAAGCATATTAAAATCAAAATTTGGATTAGAACTGGAATTGATAAGCAGAATCTGATTTGCAATCAATAAATTGTAAATGATTCCCAGCCCTATGGTTTCTTGCACTGTCATGACTGCTTTACTAGCATTTCACTTCTCTTC